>NC_064812.1:8861004-8907833 GCF_023721935.1 Panthera uncia | reverse complement strand
GCTGGGTGGTGCTCCCTGGTGGTGCTCGCTGAGATGAGCTTCATGGTGATGCTCCCTGGTGGTGCTCGCTGAGATGAGCCGCTGGGTGATGCTCCCTGGGAATGTGCTGCGGCTTGCCTACTGGTTCTCATGGTGTCAGAAATTTCTATAGTTCCTGGTGATTAGTTAGTACCATGAAATCAACGTCTACTATATGTATACCATATGCATTCTTTACAACACAACATGATACAATACAGTACAATTCAATACAATGTTATAGCATAAATGTTTCCTTTGCAAGCTGAGCTCACTTTGCATTTCAAGATACATTTCTGGAAGCAGAATCACTGGGTTCAAGGGTGAGAACAATTGAACGCCCTTGATATATAGATGGTCTAGTTGTTCTCCAAAGTCTGCGTTAACTCTCAGGATCTTTGCTCTGAGGACCGCTCTCTTCCAGGAAAGACAGATACTTAAACAGGCCAGCCACACTGGCCCACTGGGTGCAGCGGAGCATGGCCGTGGTTAGTAATTCTGAGCATTGCTTGAGGAGCTCCCAGAATGTTAGATGACCGACAACACCGTAGCTCAGTGGTCCTTAAAGTGTGTCCTCGGACCAGCAGCTTCGGTGTCACCTGGGAATTTGTTAGAGAGGCCAGATTTCAGGGAGCCCCCCAGACCCGCTGAATCAGACGCTATGGGGGTGGGGCTGGCTCGGGGTTGTTACCAAGCCTGGGAACCAGGGCCTTAGAATGACTCGGGGGAACAGGTGTTTCCAGGCAGGTGGAACCATACCAAAAAAAAAAAAAAAAAAAAGAAAAAAAAAAAAAAAACAATACAACTGGAGGTTCTAGAACCAAGAGAGGCTGGGTTATGGCTCACCTGACCAAAGTGAAGAAGGCAGGGGAAGGGCAACACCTTAGGGACCAGACTAGATTGTGACTCTAATGCATGCTTTTTATGGAGGGAGAATAGGACAGCAGTGTGTCACCGTAGAAGGGCAATGTTAAGAGCGGATAATGGCCAGCATTTATTGAGTGCCTGCCTACTGTATACCCAAAGCTTTACGCGTACCAACTCATCTAAAGCTCACGAGCCTGAGAGAGGTATTGTTGTAAGCCCTTTTTACAGACAAGGACGTTGAGGACAGGGAGGCGAGATAACTTCTGGAGGGCACAGAGAGGGAAGAGGCCAAGCCAGTCTTGCCCTGGGCAGTTGACCCCTGAGCCCTGCCCTTGACTGCTGACCATGCCCCCCGCAGCTGAGCACGCAAGGAGATCCTGGTTTGGGCCCTGGGAGAACGAAATGATGAAACTTTCGATCTGTTCAGTAAGGGGAGGGGAAGAAGATAATTAGCACTTATGGACCATCTGCCGGGTGTGCGGATTTCTCTGTCATTTTTACAACATCCTCATTTTGTCAATGCCGAAATTGGGTCTAGAAAAAGTCAGATGACTGGTCCTTCCACGCTGCTTCTAAGTGGCACATGAGATTCGGGCCCAGGTCTGTCTGCATAAAGTCTGTGCTCTGTCCCCCCCGCCATCCTGCCTGCCAGGAGCACCTGTCATTTACTGGGCTCTTACCCTGTGCCTGGCACTACGTGATCTCCTGTCATCCTCACGCGATTCCCAAGGTGGGTCGCATTGTCCCATCGCGCACGTGTGGAAACATGGGGTTAAGTGCCTCGCCCAAGTGAACGGAGTCGGAAAGTGACGGCTGTAAGCACATGTGTTGCCCTCTGCCTGTCCCCAGAACATGGCCGGACTCTACCTGCTCAGCCCCCGGCCTCATTGCTGGCTTTGGTCAGCGACCTGTGTGCAGATGAGGGGTGTGTCCCTTGTAGGCAGAAGCTACAGAGAAGAGCGACATTTTCTGCATTCGCTCTCCCTGCCTCGGTGTTGTTGAACCGGGGGGGCGTGGGGGAGCCTTCCTCCCCCCGGGCCCCGGGGGGACGACACAGAGCCAAGCCCCATCCCGCCTACGGAGGACGCATGGTGCGAGACAGAGGCCACCCTGGGTGGTGGCGGCTTTAAGCCGCTGAGATGTGATTGTCACCTTGGCCCAACCTAGCC
Source organism: Panthera uncia (assembly GCF_023721935.1). Lineage (NCBI taxonomy): Eukaryota > Metazoa > Chordata > Mammalia > Carnivora > Felidae > Panthera > Panthera uncia. The sequence continues at coordinate 8,905,779 of NC_064812.1, read as the reverse complement.
CATCCTGACCAGTTCAGGGTGTCTCGGGGGCGGAACGCAGCCCGTCTGCCTTCCAGGTCCGATTTTGCCATTACTGCCGTGAGCCCCTGTTGACACCTTTGAGGGTGGAGGGGACCTAACCGGCTGCCTCTCTTCTTCTTTTCAGTTGCTCAGAACGATGCTCCCAGTTTTTGCCCCGTGGCGGTTCTGCCTTTCCTCCCCGAGAAAGGTAAGTTGTCTTTTCAGCTTCTCTCAGGAGAGATCCACCTTGCTTTTCCTTCTTCTCCTGTCTCTCTTAGTTTCGCCCCGTGGTTGAGAGCTCGCCTGGGCCTCTCACGCTCATTGATTTGAGCTCCTGGCAACTGCACACACGCATAGATGGGGCCCTGCTGGCCCCACGCCCGTTTCACGGATGAGGAAACTGACTCCCAGTGAATAAACGCCTTGGCCAATAGTGCAATCGATTGGAGGCAGAGGAGGGCTGGGTCCCGTGCCTGCAAGTTTCATCCCGAGGGCTGTTCTCACCCTGTCCAGGAGTGGCGAGACCTGCACAGTCCCAGGCCGATGTCAAGTACTGTGGCCCTGTGGCCAAACAGGGAAAGAACCAGCTAAGTGCTGGGAAATAGAGGCTCACAGCCCTCAGTGCACTGGGTGGCACGGTGACATCTGAGGCGGGGCCCTGAGCCCAGGAGCATGGCTCAGACTGAGGCTGCCGCCCCCTCCTGCACGTTCTCCCCCCCCCGGCCCCCCGCCCCCGACATGCCCCGTCTGGTCACGAGGCAGCAGGAAGTGCAGGCAGGTGGGCGCAGTGGTTTCTGGAGGCGGGTGAGCTGGGAGTGGTGCCGGAGAGCGAGGGCCTGGATGCAAGGCCCTGTTCTGCCTTCTCTGAGTCAGGAAATGACTCGAAGGGCCCGAGCGACGTTAATTCCTGCCCTGTGACATGATGTCTGAGGAGCTCCAGACATCTGTCATTACAGTGCTGGCTGAAGAGACAGAATATAGAGCTTGTGTAGGAAGGAATCATTTAGCCAAGGCCGCGGCTAAAAGTATACATGTCCTCAGCTCATATTGTTTCTTCCACCTAGTTCAAAGAGCTAACTTCGGAGATCACACACACACACACACACACACACACACACACACACATTTTCTGCACAGTCTATACAGAATTCTATCTGTGTCTAAACCCTTGGAGACTTTATGTCTAGGACTTTGACACAGGACTAGAAAGTGTCAGCTTTCTAAAGTGCTGTGACGTAGGAGTTGCCACTGTCATGTCACGAATGGCGGAGGGGGTGCTTCGACCAAGCAGGGGACACGTATCCCAACCAGACTTTGGTCAAAGTTGATATTGAGGTTTATCAAGATAACGTAAAGACAACTGAAATGATCACATCGTCTCCAGAGATCCAGGGTTTAGAAAAACCCGACCGGTTCCTTGTCCCACGTCTACCGCCTGCCATTTCTGCTTCCAGAGGCTACCGCGGTTAACTCTTGCAGCTGTGTTTTTCTTGCCCTGGCCTCTCCCTTTCTACCTTGCACACGAGTCCTGCTACTCCTCGATTTGTCAATCTTGGAAGTGACCGTGGGGTTCCTTCCTGTCTTGATAGGTGAGGAGTCGAGGTTCTCTTGTATCACCCTTTTCAGTTTTCCTTCTTTGTCTCCAACATCTAGTCGTGTCAAGACTTGGGGTCAAAACAAAAGTATTTTTGTTCTGTCCATGGGCATGTGGCTCACTGGGGAGCCCCAGGGAGCAAGAGGGATCTCCCGTCGCCGTCACCAATCACAGGGTGTGGGCAGCGGACCCTCCTGTCTTTGTCCCGTGTTCCACCCCTGCCTTCCATTGTACCCCCTCCCCCCGCCTTCTTGGGCTTCTTGGGGTGCCCGTGAAACACACAGGTCGGGTCCGTACCTGCTCTGCAGGGACCTGGAGTGTTAGCTCCTCTGTGCTGACGTGTCCATCAACACACCTCCCTCTTCTTTGCCCCACTGAAAAATTTGTTGAAGTGTCTTATCTGCTGTTTGCCCGTTCTTGTTTTCTCTTGTCATCTTTGTGGGTCTAGACTTTTTAAATTCCTTGTCTTCATTTTTGTGGGAGGGAGAGAAGAGACGTGAGCCTCATCTAATTAAATGCGACCGTATAATCTTTTCCGAAACGTTTCAACGTGTTTTGTCCGTTTTGTCCTCCGAACTGCACGAAGCATTTGATCTTCGCACAGACCTCAAGAGACAGGTCCTCTTTTACTATCCGTTAGTTGTGGAATGTTCGAACCATGCGGAAATAGAGGAGAAAAAAAAAATCGCAAGAGTTACTTAGAAGTCATGTGGGTTCAAACATTGATTTATTTGCTTCTAATCTCCTTAGGCTTTCCTGTGGTCTGAAGTACTTGTAATCTCTCTACAATGTTACTCTTTCATTGTTACCTAACAGAGCAGTCAGGTATATATTTCCAAATTGTTACTTATCTCTCTGAATAATGCATTCACCATGCATGTATCCATTCGTTCATTCATTCATTCATTCATTCATTCCTCTGTCCACATTCCTACATCCGGTGAGGAAGACGCAGGCGAAAACGAGCCAGTGTTGTCAGCTTCCGCATTTCACACCGCACTTCACCAACTTGTTGCTCTATTTTTGGGCATTTGATTGTTTATGACTCCTCGTCATTATGAAAATACCATAATGAGCACCTGGGTCCATAAAGCTCTTCCGAATGTCCAGGTTACTTCCCGGGGGACACGTTCTCCAAAGCGGAATTACTGGGTTCGACCACTTTATATTTTAAGACTCTAGCTTTGTGTTGCCACATTAGTCTCCAACGTCGTTTCTAGTGATATCCTCACTAGCAGTGAGTTCGTTTTTGCATCTTGGAAATCTTGAATCCAAGATTGGAATCTTTCTCATTACAAAAGTGTTACTTGTTCAGCGCGCACGCGTAGATAAAGAATGCTCCAGGATCTGATTGTCAAATGCATACTCTTAGATACGAACAAATCAAAGTGTGAACACCTTCAGGGGCTTTTGCGGTGCTTCTGCTCTGTTGTTTTTTTTTTTTTTCCCCCTGATAATTTGTATTCCTGGGACTTGAATTACCAACACAAGGGAGCAAGGGATGCAGAGTTTCGCATCCCCCTTCACACATGCAGTCTGTGGATCTGAGTTGGAGTTTCCAAGGCACAGGGACATGTCACAGGCTTCTGAAACAAGTGCGATTTTGACAAGTGCGATTTGAAAGCAGGAGGGACGTCGGAGTGTGCGTTCCATCTGGGCGCAGAGTTCCCAAATTGGCGTAGAGAGTCTGGGTATGTTCCTCTGACGGCAGTCAAGCGAGGGCACGATGCCGCCTCCGGGGTATTGATATGTGAGCGTGATTCTGACACGGATTGTGCGTGCGTGAGTGCGTGTGCGTGGGCACACATGCGTGTATACCCCATGTGTATGCAAAATGCTCATCTTTACGCACTTCCTATCCGGAGAGGAAAGGGAATATTTATTAAACACCAAACATTTTACAAATCCTTTAGTGCTCATCAGAAAGTTAGATGGTGGCGAAGTCTGTTTCTCAAATAAGGGAGCTGAGGATCCGAGAGGTTAAATGAACCCCTGGGATTTGAGCCCCCGTGCATCTGGCCCCCTTCCAAGTTAGTCAAGAACATCTGGTTTGAGTTTCTGGAAAGGGTGGCAGAGGTGGACTTCCAACCCTAGACTTGTCCGGACATCTACCGCTTGGCCTTGTGTCTTGTGATGAGTTGGTGTGCATTAAGCCACTCATTCAAAGCCTCTTTGAAGAAGGATTCTGATGCACTGATGGGTCAGTGGGGGGGGGGGGGGAAGGGGAAGGTGACTTCCGAGCTCTCACAAGTCGGGGAGGCTTCTAACACGTTAGGGGGTTTGAAGATGGCAGGAGTTTGTCCAATGGCCAAGTTTCAGTACGCCTTTCCCTCAGAGAGAGTGGTTTGTGTGTGCAAAGGCCCAGGGGCATGAAACAGCCTGGGGCGTTCAGACGTTGGAGACATTTCCATATGGTGGGCCTAGGCTCATCAGTGAGATGAAGCAGAAGGGCCGTAGGGAAAGGCTTTCGCTTGAGCACAGGGCTGACAGGAGATTCTGTACTGGGTTTGGCACTAGACCTTGGTACGATGACCTGGGGTGGGGGCAGGTGAACGTGGCAGGGAGCTCTAGGGCGGACGAGTTGGAGAAACGTGTTATGGCCAAACAGCTCGTCCTTCCCTTCAATTTAGTTCCCCTCCGTGCGTATGTCTCTGCCAGCCACTTTTCGGGTCATGGATTCTGAATTTTCACTTACATTCCAGAAAAGGGGCTGTGCTGGGGGCCAGAGGTCTCGACTGCAAGGACAAGGGCTGGCCTTCTAGTTGGGAGAAAGGCACAGGAAGTCAGAATTGAAGGAGCTGAGCCACTTACCACAGTGGGGGCCTCGGGAAGCCTCCCCCAGATTCACCGCAGACAGACAGGGAAAGTACCAGAGTGCATCACGGCCACGTTGCGACATAGAGAAGGAGCGGACGCTCGTCAGACGTCAAGGGGGGAAAAGGAAGCGTCCTGGGTAGAGGGAGGTGTGCAAAGAGAAGCCCAAAGGTGTGCATCAGTGCAGCACATGATGAAATAGAAAGAGAAGTAGTTTAGGACTGCAAGGCCAGCGAGGGGCAGGGAGAGGCCAGATGGGGGACGGGGGCCAGAAACTAGGTGCCTTGGCTGCCACACTTCCCCGAAGGCCTTTACACAGTTGCACACTGAGCTTTCAGACTGTTCAAAAGCCCTCCTTTGGGGCTGTAACGGGAATGCATTGGTGGACAGATAAGCTCGATTTTGAGAAAACGTGCACAGGCGTGTTATCTGTATATAGAATACCATTTTACTCTCTGGGGGAAATTTTGTACATTTTTAAAAACCAGTGAAACAGGAAAGCTGTCATTTCTTTACACAAGAAGATGTCCGTTGCTTCTTAAAAGACCAAGCAATCCAGAGAGGATGTTCAGGGTCAGCAGGAATCACCTTCTCAGAGGCAGGAGCCTACTGTAGGTGCCTCAATCTCCCCCTCTCCCGCCTGCCCAAACACCGGATCTTCCGCGGGCTTATTCCCACGACAACTGATATGTCGCTTTTCATCTACCATTTCAGAAGCACTTGCTCAGAGGTGCCACTGAAGCAAATTGAGTATTTGGATTGCCCACCAGGGGAAAACACGGATTATGAATCTTTGAAAATCCGTATCTGTCTTCTCAGTCCATTTTACCCCGAGACACTTCAAAATGCCCCTTAGAAAATGCTCCCGGCTCTTGAGCGGGAGCCCCCCTTGGAGCGGCAGGTATGACACAGTTTGCTCCCTGCGGGGAGAAAGGTGCCTCCTTGCTGTTGGCCCCAGCCCAGCCCTCCAGCTCCTCTCCTCACCGCCTCCCTCCCTGAGCTCGGGGACAGCTACAAGCCTGAATTCCAGGTGATGGAAGTGTCTGCACGGACAGTCTTTCAGGCCACACAACTACCGTCCATCAACTTCGCCTCGCTGTGCCAGTGGGGTGCTGGAATTCGGTTGATCTTTTCTGCGAATGTTTTCTATTAAGCTGGAGAGTGGTGTGATCCTAAAAAATGTGAGTGCTGGCAGGGAGCCTGCACATCTTCTAAGTGAGGGAAGCATCGGGACATGGCCCGGCCATGGGCTTTGAAGTCGGTCCATGCAGCTCCCAGTCCTCTTCTAGGTCTTTCTCAGCCTGGCGATGCCTCCGTTTGCCTCTCTGAAAGGGGGCGATGATGGTAGAAAACAAGAGAGATGAATCTAGTGGGCTTGTGCTGAAGAAAAAGTACAAGGCTCCGCACGGAACCTGATAAAGGGTGAGTGTTTAAGAAATGTCGGCGATAATTCACAAGTCCAAACCCATCTTTCTGGGGAAGGGGAAACGGGCAGAGAGAGAAGATGGCTCTAGTAAGTCACAGCCAGTTAAGGGCAGAGCTACAGAACTATATACTTTAAAAATTCCTATTCGTTGGCTGTCGCATCAATCACTGTGCTAAATGCTTTCCGTATTTTAACCCTCGCGACTGCCCTGTGTGCACGACTATGTGCATCCTACAGGCCTGGAAGCTAAGGCTCAGAGAGGTCCAAGTTCAAACAGCTAGCAAATAGGAGAGATTCAGACCCAGTCCGAATTCGAACCCAGTCTCCCCGCTCTGCTGAGTGTGGCTGGCTGGGTTCCCCAGGAGCCAGACACTGAGGTGCAAAGGCACCCACGGGGGGGAAAGGGGGAAAAGGGAAGGTGCAGGGCTGGCCGAGGAGACAGTGAGCTGCAGAGTGGTCTCAGTGGCAAGGGCTTTCAGGGATGCTGGGATGACCTTCACATGTTCTCCACCTTTATTTCGGCGACACGGGGATGTGGGCATGACCTTCTGGAGGGCCACTCTCCCTGTGGGGCCGGCAGCAGGGCCAGCCTGCCGGGAGCACGCACCGCAGCCGGGCAGACCCGCTCGTTCCTGACGTCACAGCGTGCTCCACAGGGCTGTAGGGCTTTAACGGGCTCCGCAGGGGCCCCTGCAGACCGTGCAGGTGCACTGTCACTAGACTGTTGACACGGCAACCCACACCAGGGCTAATTCTTAATTTTTCGGGTCCTCGGGCTAGAAGGCCCCAGGGAGCAGGCACCGACTCCAAAAGCCTGTGGAAAACGTGCATCTCCGTCCCAAAGCCGCACAGGGTTTCCGTGCGTGTGCACCCGCCGCGGGAGCTCCCAGTGCAGAGTCTGCAGCCACCCCCTGAGAACTGCTGTCCGGGGATGGGTCTCGTGCCCCCGGGACAAGCTCCCTCCCCAAGCGGGGCGTGCAGCCTGGAGGCTCCTCTCCCACAGGGCCACGCTGGCTGGGCAGCTGCAGTTAGCAGGGCCGAGCGGGCTCCGGGCACAGCTTCCTACTAGCAGCAGCCCTCCACCCCGCCCCCCCCCCACCCCGGCCCCGATCTCCCTTCCGAGACCCCCGGGGGCTGAGGAGCAGAAGGACACAGCTGGCAAACAGGAACCACAGCAGCGGCGGGTGGAAGGAAACGGGAGATGTGAGGAAAGCGGCCCCCAGGTGGTCAGTTTCACGTCTCCCCGCGGATGCGGGAGGGAGCATTGCGCCAGCTGCTGGGGTGCAGGATCGGGGCCACGGTTATGCTTTCTCATGCCTTGGCCGCCACTCCCCCATCTATCTGCTCATTCATTCTGCAAGTGGTTAGTGGGCATTTCCCCTGGGCCAGGCGCTAGGTGCAGGGGCTACGGCAGTGAGCAGAGCCCACAGACAGCCCTGCACCATGGGACTTCCTCCTAGCACGTTTCCGTGGGGCCCCTTCTCTGAGTTGACATCACCCCTAACTCCGCATCAAAGCAGCCCCCTTGGGCACTCTCCACTCCGTCAGCCTGCTCTCTTGTCTGCTGTGAAATTTTCTCACCTGCTTACGTCTTGAATGTTCGTCTGCCCTTCCCCCAGAAGGGAAACTGCATGGGACAGGGGCTCAGTGTCTCATTCACTGCTGTAGCCTCAGCCCCTAGAAGGTTCCCTGGTACCTAGTTAGTGCTCGCAAGGTATTTACTGAATGAATGAGGGCACTGCTGTTTGCTTGCCAGATTTCGTGCTCCCAGAAACTGAGTTCACAACTTGTGGCTTGATCCGTCATACTTAGCACGGTGCCTGATATATAGTGGACACTGACTGTTATTTTCTTTATCATTTGTTAGGTTTAAAATTCTTTTTAATGTTTATTTATTTTTGAGAGAGACAGAGGGCGAGCAGGGGAGAGTCAGAGAAAGGGGGAGACACAGAATCTGAGGCAGGCTCCGGGCTCTGAGCTGTCAGCACAGAGCCTGACACAGGACTCGAACCCACAAACCATGAGCTCATGACCCGAGCCGAAGTCGGATGCTTAACCGACTGAGCCACCGAGGCGCCCCTAGAATTTGTTAGGTTTAATATGTATTTATTCAGTTTGCTCTAGGTTAGTATTTAAAGCTAACAGAGGTTCAGTGTTTGTTGGAAAGGTGTATAAATGAACGATCTTGACCAATTTAAAGAAACTTTCTGAGTCTCAGGTGCCTCACCTTCAAAATGGAGATGATGATGCCTAATTCAATGAGGTTGTTATTAAGCTTGAAAGAGATGTGCTGTGTAAAATCCCTCGGCCGGTGCCTGGTGAAGGTGGCAGTGTTGGAACAGCTAAATTAGGTCAAGTGCTGCCCGTTCTAAGGGATCTCTTTCACATGTAATATTTATAAAAGCTGCCCCTGCGATATAGTACAGTGTACAACCTGTTCAGCTGTACATGGCGAGCCCAGGAGGCACTGGATTAATGTTTGCTGATTGATTGTGTCCTGAACCCTTGTTAGACCTTAGGGGCTGGAGAAGACTTAGGATTTTCGTCAGAAACTTCCTCCCCGGATGGTTAGTACCAGTTGTGTACCTGGTCCGTCGGGGAATTGTTCAATCAAATTTAAGGGAGACAGAACCAAGAAGAAAATATGCCAGCTTAAGACCTACCTTTTGGTTTCAGTTGTTTTGGCTTTAGCTTTAAAGATTTCTTTCAAGTGTCTTGCTTAGCTATAGAAGGTATATTTTCAGCCTGGAATCAATCAGATACTACCCGATAAAAAATGAGCACAGTCAAAACTGTGAGGTGGAGGGAGCTTTTGGTTCCTCCTGATTTTTTCCCCCCTTCCTATTCCTGGCCTCCAACCCACTCTGGGAAACTCATGACTATCTGCTTCTCAGCACCCCACCTCCCCGCTGCAACTCCCATCCCAAGGCAGGCCTCTCTTGACGACAGAAGTGGTTCCTCTTTCCTCTTTCCCTCCCACTCTCAAACCAGCCCTGACCAGCTAGCTGTCACGGAGGAGATGCACCTTGCTTATTTATTGTTTTATTTCCTAGTGCTCTGCTAGAGAACTCTCGTCAGACCCAGTGGAGTTGGGGCGCCCGGGGAGGGGGGGCTCAGTCGGTTAAGCGACCGACGCTTGATTTCGGCTCAGGTCATGATCTCGCAGTCCGTGGGATCGAGCCCCACGTCGGGCTCGGCGCTGGCAGTGTGGAGCCCGCGTGGGGTTCTCTCTGTGCCCCTTCCTCGCTCAAAATAAATGAGTAAAACATTTAAATGGAGTTGAGGAGTTGACAAAATAATTCACGCTGCAAATACTTGATATTACTTTAATATATCTTCTACAAGAGTTTTCACATTTCAACAAGCGGATAAACCAGAAAATGGTTGTTTCTCAGACGATTTGACCAGTATTTAGGAGAAGTGTTTTAGACAGGTTGCCTTTCCTAGAGCCCCTCAAGTCACTCTGCAGAGCGGGCTGTGAACCCAACCGTCCCTGAATTGCAGTCCATCCACAGGGGTAGATTTCCTTTAGTTTCATGGATTATAATAATATTAACCGTTGGTTCAAGATAGTAATGCCATGTTCTAAGCGGCTAGTGCTATATTAAGTTGTGTTTTGTTTTAACGATTCTGTGGTCATTCTTTCCTCATTTTCTTCATCCCTACTGCTGAGTCTCCGCGGAATTCTGACCTCTGACCCCCTTGGAGGAGTGGGATTTGATTTATGAAGGAGGCAGTCACCTTCCCTCCTACATGGGCAAAGTCCAGGAGACGAGAGGGCCCAGCTCAGAAGGGACTGAGGGAAGCCTTCAGTATGGATCGGGGCGTCTGGCATCCTGAGGGGACCAGTGAGGGATGGGGCGAGAAGGAGATGGGGTCAGATGATGAAAGGAGAAGGCACTGGTGATCTCGCTCTGACGGGGATTGAGGTGATGAGCTCCCCATCACTGGAGTAGTCGAGCCTGTTGGAGATGCCCTTGCGGTGTGAGGAGGTGGCTTAAATGGCCTCTAAGCTTCCCTCTGAGTTTTCTGTTTTTGTAATTCTGACGATTGGCTCCGTTGTGCTTTAAGGCGTGGCCTTTGTTTTTCTGTTTTTGTGATAACTTACGCACAGGCAAGCAGTTTTGGGCAGATGTTTGTAGAAGTAGGAGCAGTGAAGCAGAGAGACTGTGGCATGGATGGGGTGAATCCGGGTTTCAATTCTAGTTCTGTTCTTACTCTGTGTGACCCAGGGCACGTCATGTCACTGCTCTGAGCCTCAGCATCCTTAAGGCAGACTTCCTAATAGCCCTGCCTCCACAAGTGGCCGTGAGATTTGGATGAAGCATGGAGGGCAGTGCTTAGTACAGTGCCTGTCACACGCAGTACCTAACAGACAGTGGTGACAGCCGTGGCTGCCCTTACTGCCACCGTGCCCCGAAAGGCAGAGTAGAGCCTCAGGAGTCTGCCCGCCTGGGTCCAGACCAGCTGCGTGACCTTGGGCGAGTTACCCACAGTCCGCTGAGAGGTCAGGCCAGCCTCTGCCTGATGCTCTTTGTCCAAAAACACCTCTGCACTATTGGAATTTCTCTGATTAGCTCACGTTGGTGCTCCATATGGATTTATGCCTCTAAATCTCGGCAGTTTCATCCAGCACCCAGGATCACACGCAATGACCCCAAGAAAGAGTTCACATGCTCCCAGAAAACCCCGTTATCGTACCAGCTCCCCGGTCGCCTTTGTATGTGGGGGGGAGTTTGGAGGGGTCCATTTGATAGGAGTCAACCTTCTCAGAGAGAAATCAGGTTTATCCCGAGCCTTTGAATTTCCAGTAGGAATTTGGCTTGTGATGAACTTAGTAATTTGTCAGGAGGACACGGAGGGAGGATTGTCCCAAGGCTGGTCCCACGTGCCTGTCTTTTTCTTAGTTAGGAATTTTCTCCAGCAGTGTCTTTGAAGTTAGTGGTGTAAAAGATGATTACTCACCCATCCACAGCTCATAACCTCGGCAGAGGCTGGCCCATTTCAGATGTCTGTGGAAACCTTTGCCTGCAAAACACAGGCCAAGAAAGGGAACCACTTTGTCTCTGAAGTGGAGTCCCGGGGAGAGAGGGGTAGCTGTGGCGAAGTGGGTACTGGGAGGGGGAAGTCTTTGTTAAGCCTTTGGTTTGCTAACCACGAGCGGTGACTGTGGCCACGTCCTACACCAGCTCGGAGCCTCAGTTCAGTCCCTTGAAAAAGAGTGACAGTAATACCGTTGATGCATAGGCTGATGTAGTGATTACATCTTGTAGTGTCAATGAAATGTTTCATCAACTGGAATGTACCACAGAAGAGTGAGATCTTATTAAATTGGTGGACCATGATTTGTTTCCTAGGTGATCAGTTCCGCCACTGATCCACTTGAGGTCTTGTGGTAGGCGAATAATCATAGTATTAATCTTTATAGAGATAAAAAATACTTGGCATCCCATTCATTCTTTACCAGTTAAGGAACTTCATCAATTCATTCATGAAATACACATTTAGGACGCAAAATACACGCAAAATATTGATATTATTGTTCCTGTCAGCACACGGAACGTTAACAAGTGCCACCTACGGCTATGTTACTATTTCTATTGTTGAGATTTTTAATTTTTTTTTTAACGTTTATTTATTTTTGAGACAGAGGGAGACAGAGCGTGAACAGGGGAGGGGCAGAGAGAGAGGGAGACACAGAATCTGAAACAGGCTCCAGGCTCTGAGCCGTCAGCCCAGAGCCCGATGCGGGGCTCGAACTCACACACTGTGAGATCATGACCTGAGCCGAAGTCGGACGCCCAACCGACCAAGCCACCCAGGCGCCCCGAGATTTTTATATACTATTATGATAGGGCTCAGACAAGCAATGAAAACTGAGGCGGAGTCTTTGGTCTCCAGGAGCTCATAATTTAACAGAGATAGAAAACATAAGGAAATTGTAGTGCAGTCTATCCATAGAACAGTAGACTTATTAGTGGAACAGTAGACATATCAGTGGAACAGGCTGGCGGTAGTGGAGGTGGGAGCCTCAGAAGGGTGTGCGTAGGGAGTGACATCTGAATTACGTCTTAAAGGATGACATGAGTTCACTGCGTGAATAAACTGACTTCATTTACCAAGCATATGTCAGATGAGAGGAACAACGTCGTACAACACGGGGTGATTGCCTAGACCTCCAGACGTGAATTTGGGGTGGTAGGGAGTAGAAGGAAGAGAGATGTGACTGAGGAGGTAGGTAAGGGAGGCAGCAGACAGATCTTGAGAAACGTTGGAGGCCATGTTTTGGCTGGATGTGTTTTCCGGGGAGAGCGTCCACTTATGATGGTAGAACCTGAGATTTAGACTCGAAAGAGTATTTGTTTTAATTTTCCTTCTATCAGGTCCTTTCTGGGTGGACATTCAGTCTACCTGAACACCAGTCGGGGACAACATTTAACACTTCAGGTTGGGCAGTCCCATGGGTAGCGGGGCCAGTTCCCGAGATGGAGAGTGTAAGAAGGGAACCAGGTGAAGACCGTGGCTAAAGATGGAAGTAAGAGTAAGCCCTCAGCTTTCAACAGGCTGAGTTTGGGATACATCGTGGCCACCTGCTGGGAGGGGTCTGCTAAGCACGGACTGTCTCGGCATGGCGCTTGGGTGAAGCTTCCGGCCTGGAGATGTGCTGATGGTCATCAGTGTGTCAGTATTTAAAGTCATGGGGACAGTGAGATTGCCCGTGGAGAGTGTGTCGGATATCAACAGTGAAGGTCAAGGACAGACCCCTGAGGAACAACAGCACGGAAGGGAAGAGAAGGAGAGAAGCCAGGGGAAGCAGGAGGAAGATAGGAGGCATGCTGGTGGCGTGGGGTGTCACGGAAACCAGGGAAGGGAGATGTGACCAACAACTTCAAGGACGATGGGGACTACAGACATTCACTGGGCTAGGCAAACACTTTATGAATGTAGTGGGATGATGAGGGAAAAAGCGAAATAGTAGTGATTTGAGAAAGTACAAGCTACAAGCTTTTCCCAAGAATGTTGGCTCTGAATAAAGAGAGAGCAAGATTAACAGCTAAAGGAGAAGGTGGCCCATTCGTTGGTAACTATCTGTCTTGGGTCGTGAACCCCCGATAATGTATTGAAACAGTATGCCCCTCCATACATACCAGATTTTGCCTCTATTTTCAGAAAATCAGCCCTGGAAATCTAACTCCCAAGGTAAGAAACTGTGGGGTAGAATAACGTCTTGTTTTCAAGGGGGGCATTTGAGTGTGTTTTTATGCTAAGTCAAGTGTCAGTGTCCAGGGATGGACCGAAGACAGAGGAGGGGTGGGAGCAGGACTGGCCTGGGGGTGTAATTGGTTGCGGATGCCCCTGGGGGGGCGGTGAGAAAGAACGAGCTCTAGAACACAGATGGGGGAACCCGTCCCAACAGCCATCCTTCCTCCGTCTAGGAGAAAGAAAGAAAGAAGACGGGATGATTCATAGAGAGTGGAGAGGGGGACACAGAGTTGAGGACAATGCTGAGGACCGTCCCTCTTTTCTCTGGGAGGCGAGAGGTCGGGCACCTGCTGAAGGTGCAGGGGCTGTGACGGCGCTGGGCCTGGACGGAGCAACAGGCACCAGAGGTGGTGGATAGAGAGAACAGAAGGAGGTGAGGACGAGGGTGCCAAGGTGTTGACGGTTCAGGTGAGGCTGGGGATCCAGAAGTTGTGAAGGTGCCGATCTGTCCGGGGAAGTGGCTTGAGTTGTGCTCAGCTGACCAAGACAAGCTGCAGACAAAGCAGTCCCTTGGGTTAATCCAACCAGGAAGACGGGGTTGAGGGCACTGGCAAAAGGGAAGTTGAAAAAGCGGACCAGTGGGTGGCCCTGGCTTCGGACAGACCTGTGAAGACGGGTGCCCTAGAGGGGGGAGGAGAGCGGCATCACAGCGGAAGTCGGGAGCTGGTTTAGGGTGTGGATGTGGCCGTGGGCGTTGTGGGCTGGAATGAGTAGACATGAATGTCTCTGGGACTGAAGGGGTCAGGAAACAGACCAGAGTGGTGAGTGGACCATCGACAGTCCCCGTAGATGGTAAACTCACCCAAGACTTCAGCAGGGTCTGGGTGGAAATGAAAATTGTGAGCTGAAAATTATGGCAAATAATTTGAAGAATGTGGTCGAATGACCAGGCATGCCCTATTGAGGGTAATTAATGAGAAAGACTAGAAGTTTCCATAGTCAGGAGGTTGTGACCCAAAGCAGGGGAAAGGGGACATTAGGACCATGGTAAGGGCCCTGGTTTCCAGGACACAATACTGGGGAGGGGAGAGCTAGGGTCAGGGGTCAGCTGTGACAGCAGTGACATGATTTCAGCAGGAGGCTGGATCCGGAGCGAGATGAGGCCACGTGGGTGTGGAGAAGACAGGTGGGCTTACATTCTCCTCTTGGATTAGTGGCTTACCTTGTATTCTCGGACAGGTCACGGTTGCCAATTTTTCATTCTACCAAATAAGAACAATGTTGAAAAAACAAAGCAAACGAATCATCATCTTTTTGTAAAAGAGTTAGGAAGCACACCCATCGACACAGCAAAAAAGCAATTTTACCTCCCAGATGACGTCTCCCAGCCCAGCCCTCATTTCTGGAGAAAGCACAAAACTCCTTGTCAAGTTGCCTGTTGCAGTTCTGGGTCCCAGAACGTAGACCCCCTCCCCCCCGCCCCCCGCCCCAACCCCTCGTGCCACGTGCATCTGAAGCCCACGGCCCTGACAGCCCAGTATTGGCAACCCACAGCCTACAGCCTGCTGCTGTGCAACCCGTGAGCTAAGAAGGGCCTCGGACAGTTTTAAAGGATTGTATAAAAAGGTAGAGACGAGAATGTGCAAGAGAGAACAAACGTGGCCAGCGAAGCTTGAAATGTTTACTGTCTGGCCTCTAACCGAGAAATCTTGCCGGCCCCTGGCCTGGCCTGAAGAATGGTTGTCTTCTCTTTATCCCAAGTCCCTGAACTGTGTCACTGGGTCTTTCCTGGTCCTCCTGGGCCACAAGGCTGGAGCTCTGCCCCATTGTGTGATAGTCCTGACCGGGGAGGTGAGGGAGTGTCAACAGTCATATCAGTGCTATTGATGTTTGTGGTTTGGTTGAAGATGCCTTTATCTTATCTTATTTTATTTTATTTTATTTCATTGCATTGTATTTTAATTATTATTTTAATTATTATTAATTATTTTAATAATTCAATTATTATTTATTTACAATTATTATTATTTTATTGTTATTATTGATATTTTTTTAATTATTATTATTTTTAATTGTTATTTTATTAAATTATTATTTGTGTGAGAGAGGGGAAGAGGGGCAGAGGGAGAGAGAGGGAGGGAATCTTAAGCAAGCTCCACGCTAAGCATGGAACCTGACATGGGGCTCGATCCCATGACCCTGGGATCATGACCTGAGCTGAAATCTAGAGGCAGACACTCAACCGACTGAGCCACCCAGGCACCCCTACAACGCCCTATTTATTTCATATATGTATGCCCTTGTGCATTGAGCAACACGGCCTAGAGGGAGGAGCTCTGGCTTTGGAGGCTGAGACAAAGGGCGTCAAGTCTTTAATAAATGTTGTTGAGCACTTATTGTGCACCAAGCCTTTTGCAGGGATTAATCCATTCAGCCCTCACCCTGTGTCCAGAGGGTGACTGGACACTGACTTTTTCATGCCATGACCCACATTGGGGATGATGACGTCTGCATTCAGATAGCCAGGTGAGAGGACCCGCCCTAGCTGCCTCCACCCCTGCCCCCCAGGGAGGCTAGAAGGATCAGTAGCAGACTGTGGCCCTTAACATATGGGAAGTTCTGCCCTAGGACACAGGTGACATGACTATTCCAGTTCATAGTTCCAGTTATCACAAGATAACGTTTGAAACTTAGAGTGTAATTTATGCAAAGTCAGAGCTGGTGGTAGGCAGAGCCAAGATTCAGCCAGCCAGAATGCTTCCGGAATGATCCCTCTTTAAAGCATGCAATGCCAGGGGCACTTGGGTGGCTCAGTCGGTTAAGCATCTAACTCTTGGTTTCAGCTCAGGTCACGATCTCACGGTTTGTGGGATCGAGCCCCTCATTGGGCTCTGCACTGACAGTGGGGAGCCTGCTTGGGATTCTCTCTCTCCCTCTCTCCCTGCCCCTCCCCTGCTTGCACGCTCTCTCTCTCAAAATAAATAAATAAACTTAAAAGAGCATGGAATGCCGCCTCTCTGAGCAGAGGTGACCGCAAAGCCATGTTCACAGTCGTGCGTGTATTAAACAAAACAACACATACAGCACATTGCGGTGTGTCTAGTAAATAGGAAATTCTTAATATTAATATTGGCCACTGTAATTGTATTACTTTACATGGTAAGTCTTATCATCGGGACTGGCTTTTCCATGTCTGGGCACAACAGTGAGGCACAGGAGACTGTCTGTGAATCAAGGAAAGGATGTTTCTACTGAGTATTCACCCGCCGGATTAATCCGTTAGGGTTGCCACAGCAAAATGCTGCAGACTGGGTCTGAAACAAGGGGAATTTGTTCTCTCACAGCTCTGGAGGCTGGAGTCCAAGATCAAGGTATGGGCAGGGCTGGTTCCTTCAGAGAGCCACGAGCATTGGCTCTGTTCCAGAACCATCTCCTAGGCTTGTAGACGGCCGTCTTCTCCCTGTGTCTTCACATCGCCTTCCCCGAATGTGCCACGCTGTGTCCGAATGTCCCCTTTCTATGAGGACACCAGTCATTCTGGATTAGGGGCCATTCTCATGGTCTCATTTTAACTCGATTACCTCGGCAAAGAGCCTATCTCCAAATAGGGTCATATTACCAATGACTGGGGGTTAGGATTTCAAAGTATGACTCTTGAGGGAACACATTCCAACCCACAGGACTCACTGTCATCCCTCGGCTAAGCTCTGGAGATGCAAAGGGAAAGACAAAGCTGGGGCTGCCTGGAGAGCTCATAAATGGCGATTTGGAGGCTGAACAGAAGTAAACATGTCTCTAGGTATTTTTCTGGCGTTATACGTTGCAAAAGAGGCCTGGAGGGGTCTGCTGCTTCTCCCTGAAGAAATGCCAGACCCACAGGCACCTCAGGTCCTATTTGTATCTTTCAAGCCATCACATGATAACACGGATCTCTCTTTCTCTTTCTCTCTATCTCCCCCACTGTCTCTCTGTAATCAAAAGAACATCTGGTTTTTTTCTGAGGGCTAGCAAGGGCAAAAACAGCCCAGTATGATGTGGTTCTCATTTGAAAGACAGCGTCTGGTGAGAAATCAGGATGTCTGACTGTTAGTCCTGTCCCATAATGACTGCGCGTAGGGGGGTCGTCTCAGCAGACAGCGCCTGTGGCTGTGTAGCTGTGAAAGCCGGAACCGATCAGATGGTCGGTTACGGCCTGCTCCCGTTCAAGGTCGTGGTGCCTTCCTGGTGCCTGAAATACTCTTCCTGCTCAAAAGGCTTCCAACTTGGATGTTTTACCCCAGCCAGCCGGCCTGGGCATAGAAACCGCCTCCAGCCTTCCTCAGGCTTTCTCCGTATTCAGCGCCCATCACTTTGATAAGTGCCGAGGGGCTGATGGGAATTCTTTTTGGTTCTGAGTGCGAGAGAAATAGAGCGAATCCTGTGTTTTCAGATGCTATAGAGCTTGCACTCATTATTTATTTTTTTTAGATCTTTTCATTGACAAAATGGGTCTGTGATTATTTGAATGGTGGGAGAGGTGAGTATTTGCTACTGGTCTGATATGTCTGCACTTTGATGTGCTTCGGAAACGCTGGTGAGCACGCCCGCAGTTTTCCAATGAGAGAAAGGAGGGCCAGAGCAGGAACTGACACCCGGTTACCCGGCCAGCCAGCAACTGACCCGTACCTTCTGTAGTAGCATAGGTTTGCAGGCATATGTGTGTGTGCGTGTGTGTGCGTGTGTGTGTGTGGCTAGGGTAAAGCTATTTTTAATGGTTGAAAAAACCCTTTAAGCCTTGAAATCAAAATCAAGCATTTCCTCCTTTAACTGGTATCGGGATAGAAAGGTAGGAAGGAATACAGGAAGGAAGGAAGGGGAGAGAGGGAAGAAAAACAGAACAGGATTAACCATGATTTTCCATATATTTGAAAATTTCAAATATACTGGAGTCTTGTGATTTTGTTTTTACTTAGTCTACATTTGAAGGGAATACAGTGTTTTCCAGAAGGGAGCAGAAGTAGCTGGATATTCCTGGAGGCCGACCTATGTCGAGGTTGCAGCCCATGCTGCCCCAGAGTCATGGAGGGGTCCGCCCTGCCACCTGCTGCTTTCTGCCCTCCGCCCTCCCTCCGCTCTGCCCCCATCCACGTCAACAACTCTGCGGCGTGCGGTAGAATGCCAGGCCACAGAGCTGACCAAGGCTCAAATGCTGACTCGGCACCTCTTAGCTGTGTGGCCTGGAGCACATCGTCGGCCCTCTCTGGGACTCACTTTTCTCTTCTGTGAAATGGGGATAGAATGCACGTGCTGCTGGCGAGGAGGGCTGATCTGTGGGTCACTACCCCACTGAGGGGGCCCCAGGCTATCGTGAGGCAGAGGCGAAACCGCACAGCTCCTGAGCATTCCCCTGTGACCTTGGAGAGTCCCCTGTGACCTTTCCTCCCTGTGGCTCTGTGTCCCTATCTGACGCGTTTGGTGTGTGGGCGAGAGCGGGGAGCACCCAGGCGCCCCCTGCGAAGGTGGGGGGTGTCATGCAGCTGGACTCCGCAGTGAGCGTGCCCTGCCGACCACGGCTTTGCCTGTTTCCCCGAGGACCGTGGGCAGTGAGTGCCGTAGTCAGATGGGGTTGGGGGGGTGCCCTGGCTGCAGCGCGACGGTGGCTCGAGAGGGGCAAGAGTGGCCAGAGGGAGGTGTCGGTAGGCGGAGTGAAACCGAGGGGGCTGGAATCTGGGTGGGAAAAAAGGAATTGTTCCCAGAGGGGCCGAGCAGGCAGAAGGGACAGGGCAAGGTGAGGCCATAGGACCGTAGGATGTCGGTGGGGGGGGGGCATGGTGGGGGGGGATTTCCTGAGGAACAAGAACACCACGTGGGGGTAAACACCGGCATGGAGGGCTGAGTGAGGGTTTCGTTTTGGGTTGTGCTGAGCTCATAAAACCTTGTTGCTGTATTCAGCAGCGGATCTGCTGTGGAAACTGAGGCCCAGTGAGTAGTCAGGCAGGCACGCTGGCTGGTTCTACTGTGCCTATGACCAGTCGGAGGAGTCACCCGGCCAGAGGGCAGAGAATGAGGGATGGATGGGCAGGAAGCCAGATGCCCAGGGACCAGGCTGGGGTGGGGCAAGAAGGAGCAGGGATTGGAAAGAGGGCAGGATGTCACTGGCAGTGCTTTGGGCTCCTATACGCCTTCAGGAACTTCCCCCTCACCCCCCATACTTGGGTGTGGCTCAGCCCTTCATAGTTTTTGAGAAAACAGACCGAGATGCCTCAGAGGTGATGCGATTGGCTGCGTTCACTAAGCTCCGCCCCCTGCACCTGCGTGGTGGGGGGCAGGGGGGTCACCTACCCCCGTGGCTTCATTTCTGACTACCGCTCTCGGAGGAGGTTTTCAGGGTGTCCCCGGTTTGCTGAGGAGGAAACAGAGGCTCAGAGAGAAGGAGGGGGCTGCCCAAATTCACGGAGCTGTTGGATGGGGATCTGGGATAAACTCAGGGAACCCGGAAGCTTCACCACGTAGGTCTCATTCATGACCTGCGCTCAGAGCCCACCATTCCTTACAGCTGCTTGACATGTTCACTCATCGCCTGGCTTCGGGCAGTTTCGGGGCAGGCTCATCACTCCCCTGTACTCTCCCCTTCCCGGTAGTGGCTCCTGGGGAGTTTCCCTGGGGGCAGCAGAATCTAGCACAGCTAGAGCACACGCCCATGGGGCTGTGGGGCAGCCAAGCCCTGGGTACCCCAGGAGGCATCCGTTCTTACCAGGCTGGGCGGTCGTTCTAGGGGAGCCAACCTTCGTCTTTTCCTCTGCCCACTTCCCTCCCTCTGCTCTGGGGGAAGGGACTAGTATCTTGAGGCCGACTCAGAAGGGCTCCAAGCAAAGAGGCTGATGAGCACACTTACACCAGGATGTTAGTGGTCACATGCCATATTCACTTGAAGGCATTGTGTTTATTAGAGATTCAGAGAAAGAGCAATGTTTAAGACAAAGACATGAGGTTTTTTAAAGAATGGAGTTTCTCAGAGTGGTTAAGGAACTTGCCCAGGGACACACAGCATCAGGATGAGTGAGATTGGATCCCAGAACTGTCTCTTTTCACCAGCCTAAGCAGTTTCACCATCAGTAATGGCCAAAAAAAAAAAAGGAATATTTCAGAAACTGAGGAAGGCAATTTTCACAACTTGGTTGTATGTCAGACTCACCTGGAAAACTAGTAAGGAGCACAGAGGCGAAGGCTCGTTGACGTGGGGACAGCACAGCACCTGGGCTGTGGAATTTGTACCAAGTTCTTTGTATTCACCAAAGTTTGAGAATTACTGATGGAAAGTAGAAAGGATCCTAAACTTTTTAGCTAATTAGCCCATTTTTCCGGGCTCTACCTTTTTGCTATCAGGTCTAGCACCTGGAATGTAGGAGGAGGCCGCCGAGTGGTTGTTGAATAAATGGACAAATCTAGAACTCAACTGGTTACCGCAGAGGACTGCTCAACCAGAGACCCCCGGAGGCAGGTCACTGCTACATCTGCAATCCAGTTTGGGCCCCATTTCCAAAGTAGCCCCATGGACGAGAGCCTGCCCTTCAACCATGTCTTCAAGTTACACTGAGGGAGTTCAGGATCCTTTTAGAAAATAAACACACACAAATAAAGGGCTTTCCTTTACGCCAACAGTAACTGTTTTAAAAATATAATGGGGCAAACGTTCCATTCCATTCTTAATGAAATCAAACCCTAAACATAATACAATCTAAAATCTTCCCAAGTTCGTTTTTAATTTGAAGGACATTCCAATTAATATCCCAAAAGAGCTTTCTTGAAACTTAATATAATGGCTTTGAATTTCATCTGGTAGAATGAGTAGCCAAAAATAGCCAAGAAATATATTTTTAAATTTTTTTTCTTCTTATTTTTAATGTTTATTTTTAAGAGAGAGAGAGAGAGAGAGAGAGAGAGAGTGAGCAGGGGAGAAGCAGAGAGAGAGGGAGACACAGAATCCAAAGCAGGCTCCAGGCTCTGAGCTGTCAGCACAGAGCCCAACACGGGCTTGAACCCACAAGCTGCGGGATCATGACCTGAGCTGAAGTCGGATGCCCAACAGAGCCACCCCAAGAAATATTTTTTAAAGAGAAACTAATCTGGGAAGGCTTTGGTGATAAAATGCTTAAAGCAGCATGAGGGCAGGGCTAGAATTTACAAACAGATGAATAAAAGAAAAGGTTACCCAGCAGACAAAATTCATTTATATGTAAGTACTTAATATATGATACACGTGGGATTTCAAATTCAAGGGGAGATTTTTTTTTTTAAAGGTGATGCTGGCATTGCAGTGTATAAAATATATTTGAAACAGAAGGGGAGGAAGGAAACTCATCAATATGCCACAGATAACACCCTTTGGGTGGGTCTGATGGTAAACTCCCCCCCTCCCCAAATGCTTCCAAGATCCCCCCAGCTTCCAGGCTATATCGTAGGTTTACATGCACAAAGAACTTGTTCTCGGAATTTGCATGAGATTCATGAGCCCCAGGCGCTGGGTTCTGCACAACAGCAGCCGCCCGTCCTAGGGTCCCCGCCAGCTGGGGGGAAGGGGACAGGACAAGGGTGTGGCAGAGACTTGGCTCCAGGCCCTGGGGTGGCGACGGATGAGCGGACTCTCACTTTAGAGATGAAATTTACCCTTCAATTCTAAGCGCTTTCCCCCAGACATCAAGCTAAACACGGAGTGCGGCCAAGGCTTCCATTTTAAGCCCGTAATTGGCAGGATGGTCCTGCAACCCATCATAAGTCTTCTGTGAGATTGCATATTGCATATTGCCTAAAAATATGCAGCTCAGTTTGGTCATGTTGCAAAAACGCCACTTGTACTGACCATGAAAATAGTAACGCGTGGAGGACATGTAAGAAAATGAGAGCCCGGGGTCTGCGGCAGAGAAGCTGGGTCCCAAGGTCAGAAAGACGTGGCTCTGGATTCTGAGGACGGCCCCACAGCTCCAGGAGGGGGTTCACCTTCTCCGGCTGAGTCCATCAGAAGTCTCGTATCATTATTTGATGACTTCTTTGGATAAACCCTTTTACTCTCTTTTTTCTTTTCTTTTTTTCTTTTTATTAAGCAGAAAAAGGTGTGGTCTAGGTTGTTTTACCATTCTAATTTTAGCGCCCTGGGCGTCAAAGGCAGATTGGAGATAAAAATGACAGGCTTCCTTATATAGCTAAGAGCGTGGTACTGTCCCAGAGAAAGACCTTTTCATACCTGGGGACAATTTTCCAGGAAAGGTGCTCAGCTGTTTAGGAAGCTTGGAGGGGGTGGAAAGAGTGTTGGCCGAGAGCCAAGAGGGCTGGTTCTGTGTCTGGCTTGGTCAAGTTCAACTTGGAAAGTCACGTAGCCTTTCTGTTTCTGACTCCTCATTTGTGAAGGAGGCCTTGGAGTCCCTACCCCACCACTCAGGCGGAGCTCCGTGGGAATCAAACGTAATATTTTGCAGATGGGAAAACTGAGACACTGGGTTCACACCCTTAAAGCGCTTAGCTGATAAGTGACAGCACTTTGCAAACTGTAAATTGCTACACCTAAGGTGGCCGTGCTCTTCTGCTAGCCCAAGTAAGATAAATGGTCACAAGTAGTTACTATAGGGATAGAACCACTGTGGTCTTCTGACAACGAAACCAGAGACAGAAAGGAAAAGTAAATGAACACATAGATTTTTCTCCATTAACGATCAGTGATGCACCCCCCAAACAGATCTGGAGAATGCTAGAGTTAGTGCTCCCAGCGATCACGGAGGGCTGGGTTGGGAGGCAGTGTTTTGCCCATTTTAGTGCTCTTTGTGGACAGAAAAATGCATTCATCCACCTAGACCCACAGTCCTCCTTCATAGTGGAAGCTTCAGGTCCCCGTTCAGGGTCACCTCTGTCCTCACAGGGACACTGGTTGCTCTGGCAGGTCTCTTCGCCCGTGCCAAGCCATATGTCTGACAGCTGCACCTGAGTCCCTCCCTGCTGGTGTGACAGATGTACAGATGGTGGGAGGCAGCGCCCTGGAGCCGCGGAGGGCATGGGCTGTGTGCATGCAAAGCCCGGGTTTCGCTCTCGCCCCACCCCTGAAGAATGGAACTCTCTGGGGCGAGCCCAGTTAACGTCTCTGCATCTCATTTCCTTCATCTTTAAAGAGGATGTTTTAGCTGCTGATTTCCAGGAAACAAACTCAGTGATGGAGATTTGCATGCAGGATGTTTTGTGCGCGGGGCTCGTGGCACCTGTAAGGAAGCGAGGGGGCAGCGGGAGACGTAGGGCTTCTGTGCCGACCAAACCCCGGCCCCGTGGATCCCTTGGTGAGCTCTGAAGCTGGGCTGGCCCTGCCGAGTCATCCCGTCTTGGGGCAGGCCTGTGCGCACCCACACGGACTAGTTTGGGGACACAGGCTGACCCTGAGAGGGGCGGTGGCTCACCTAGATCACAGGCAGGTCCTGGAGGGGACGCGGCTAAGAGCCCCCAGACACCAGCTTCCCAGCGCTGGGGAGATGAGAGGCTGGGTCCTGAAAGGTGGCCCGGGCTGCACGCCACAACGTCCGTTATGAAGGCAGTGGTCTTTGCTCCATTCGAGGGCTTGGGGAGGATTAAGTGACACCGTGTCTGGGAAGCCCTACATCCGCTATTGTCATTGTTACCTAGCTTCGTTCTGATTGTTGAGTCGTGACACCTACGTTACGATGCTGGCCTCCTCTGTTTTACTTCTCCCGCGCTCTACTGGGAGCTTCTTAATAGAAACAGCCATGGTTTGTTGTTGTTGTTGTCTTATCTTCATATCCGTAGACTTGGGCATAGAACTTGGCTCCTAAAAACTTGTACTAAATCACTGTAGATGGAAACATGGATCAAGGGACGGGGTCACAGGAGAATGGAGGCCGCAGGGAAGATGCCCTGGGGCTGCTTCTTCGGGGTGCCAGGTGGCACCCCGTTGTCTTTCTCATCACAACATGGAAAGCTGCACGTGACTAACGTCCCCTGCTCTCCCTCCTAGTCGCTCTGGGCTCCTGGCAGTCCCTGGCCCTCTCCGCAGCAGTTGTTGACCCGTCCATCAGGAACTTTGATGTTGCCCACGTTAGCACTGCCGCCACCAGGGACTTCTCTGATGCCAGAGACTTCTGTTTGTTGGGTAAGGGGAGTTTCCCACCCCTCCCTCCCTCCAAGGTAGGGTGGTTGATTGGGACGGGGCCTCACACAGCGCTGCCAACGTCCTGACGTCGGAAGCACGTGGGAGACCCCAAGATGGCCTGGCGTGCTGGGCAGGAAGGGATGAACCTGGGGACAGACTCTGGGTGCGCCCTCCTCTGTAGTACCCCCATCCTCCTGCAGGGCGGACCATAGTCAAGGTCTCCAAGGGAGTAAGCTGGCCAGAAAGAGAACAACGTTGAGCCAGGTCAGAAGATGATGAGAGGAAGGATCTAGGAGGCTAGTCGGAGACAGAGGAGATGAGCAGAAGCCGGGATAGCTGTCCTCAGATTATAGATGGGCCATCATGGCAAGGAAGAAATGTACTTGTCCTGGCCAGGCTCACAGGGCGAAGCTAAGACCTATGGGGAAAACTCAAATTTCAAGAGATATTTTTCAATACAAAATAAAGAAGCTTCTAATAGGCAAAGCTGTCCACAGACACATACTTCTTTTAGAGGGTTTCTGGTCACTGGTATTTAAACAAAAGCTAGATAACCATGTGATAAAAATGTTCTACAAAGACTCTCTCTTCTGCAAGAGTCTGAGGTTGAATAACATTCATACTCCTCCAATTCTTTGATTCCATGAATCCCCTCACCGGCAGGGTTGGATAGAAATATGCACATCTTACAGAAAGGGCCGTGTATAGATGTACAGGTTGTGCACTGCACAATTCTGTGTGCTGCCATAGCACAGACTGGGCTGTGAATGAGGCCCTTAGACAGTTCACAGCTTGCCCAAGTAAATGAGTCAACACCATTTTCACAGCTGTTCTTAGGACTGAAAATCTTTAATGCCATGAATAATTTAAATTATCTAGTTCAGGACCTGGTGCACATGGAAAATGACATAATCCCTGGTGGAAAATTGTGGGTATGGTGGGGGAGCTGGACAGGGAGATAAGGCTGAAGAGGAAGACAAGGGCTGGAGCATGGAGAGCTTTGTCTGGTATGACTTAATCCCAAAGCCAGTGGGGAGCCAGGGAGTTGCTTCAAACAAGGGAATGACAGGAGCACATTTGTGAATTAAATAAACAACCCCAAACCTGATTTTTGTGTGGAAGATAGATCTATAGAAGAGTTGGGTTCTACCCCCCCCCCCCCCCCCCGCCCCACCACAATTCTATTTCCAGCCCCTGGCACAGTACCAGGGATGTATAGTAGATGTTCAAATGAATAAGTAAGTGATTATATGTATGTATGTATGGGTGTATGTATGGATGGATGGATAGAGGCATGGACAGATGGTTGCATGGATGCATGGGTGGATGGATGGATGGATGGATGGATGGATGGATGGATGGACAGATGGTTGCATGGATGCATGAGTGGATAGATGGATGGATGGATGGATGGATGGATGGATGGATGGATGAATGGATGGATGCATAATTGGTTGGATAGATGGATGGATGGATGGATGGATGGATGGATGGATGCATAATTGGATGGATGGATGGATAGATGGATGCATAATTGGATGGATGGATGGATGGATGGATGGATGGAAGCATACATGATTAGATGGATAGACTGACAGGTGCACGGATTCATAGATACACGACTGGATGAATGGGTGGACTGACGGATGAATAGATGATGTATGGGTTCCCAGATGCACGATTGGATGCCTGATCGAACGGAAGAATGGCTGAGGTGCTATCTCTGAGGCCCAAGCCTCACTCTTCTCTTATTCCGTAGAATGTTCCCGTCACCAGGCCTGCCTCGTCACCACTCTGCAGACCCGACCTGGTGCTGTGAGGTGTGTATTCTATGCTGATACTCAGATCTGCACACATAGCCTGCAGGCCCAGAACTGCCGGCTTCTGCTCCGTGAAGAGGCCACCCACATTTACCGGAAGCTGAGTAAGTCCCAGCCTGTGTCTTTGTGGCTATTTCTGAGGGCCTGGATATAGCTGGGAGGGATCGTCCAAGCATGTGGTGACTTGTGGGCAGTGGCTTTTGAGGTTCTTAAGGAAAAATTGGCCAAAGTTATCCTGGGCAAGATGGCATTCATTTGGGATGGACTGAAGGAAGATGAAAACCCTGTATGTGTATATACATACATACATACATACATACATACACACACACATATACAATTATGGTTATTTTATTTTATTTTATTATATTATATTTTATTTTATTTTATTGTAGTTAACATACAGTGCAACATTGGTTTCAGAAGTAGAATTCAGTGATTCAGCACTTACATATAACACCCAGAGCTCATCATGACAAGTGCCCTCCCAGTACCCATTACCCATCTGGCCCACCCCCACCCACCTCCCTCTATCTACCCTGAATTTGTTCTCTATTGTTAAGAGTCTGTTGTGGTTTGTTTCCGTCTCTTCTCTTCCCTCCCCCTTCCCGTATGTTCATCTGTTTTGTTTATTAAATTCCACATATGAATGAGTTTATATGGCATTTGTCTTTCTCTGATTTACTTATTTTGCTCAGCATAATACATTCTAGCTCCATCCACATCATTGCAAATGGCAAGATTTCATTTTTTTGATGGCTGTGTAATATTCCATTGCGTATATATGCCACATCTTTTTTACCCATTCATCAGTCGATGGACATTTGGGCTTTCTCCACAGTCTGGCGATGGCCGATGGCGCTGCTATAAACACTGGGGTGCCTGTGCCCTTTCGAATCAACATTTTTGTATCCTTTGGATAAATACATAGCGATGCAGTTGCTGGGTCATAGGGCAATTCTATTTTTAATGTTTTGAGGAACCCCCATACTGTTCTCCAGAGCGGCTGCACCAGTTTGCATTCCCACCACCAGTGCAAGAGGGGTCCCCTTTCTCCTCGTCCTCATCAACAACACGCGTTGTTTCTTGCATTGTTAATTTAGCCATTCTGACAGGTGTGAGGTGGGATCTCCTCGTGCTTTTGATTTGTATTTCCCTGATGAGGAGCGACGTTGAGCATCTGTTCATGTGTCTGTTGGCCATCCGGAGGTCTTCTTTGGAAAAGTGCCTATTCATGTCTTCTGCCCATTTCGCCACTGGGTTGTTTGTTTTTTGGAAACCCTGTTTCTAAGCTAGAACTTCTCTGTGCCGCCTTTATTCATTTATCCGAGATATGGAAGCCACTGGCCTTTGAGTTTCGTAGCAAAGTAATCAAATGGGCTACTATTTATGATCATTTTATAGTTCAGACACTTCTGTCCCGTGCCTTTTCTCAGCTGGTCCTCATACCAATCCTGAGACAGCAAGATAAGGCTTTCATCCCATCTTAGTGATCAAGAGACTCTGGCCCAGCGTACCCACCTCTCCGATTTCACACACCTAGCCGTGACAGAATGGGAACTTGGAACCAGGTTTCCTATCTCTAGATACAATCTGCTCGCCCTAAACCACCTCGCCTCACTACCGAATCATAGTCACCATGGGGAGGGCAGCTTTTTGTGGCTCAGTTTCATTTAAAAGCATCCAGTGAGGTGCTGTTACGATTCCAACGTTGTGCTAGGTGCTGGGGATACAGGGATGAAGCCAGCAAGGGGAGAGCAACCTAGAAATCCATCACTAACTGAGACATCTAAGAACCTTTTAACAGGGTTCGTGGGAGCTGGGGATCTGGGGGAAGCACCTCCCCCATTAGACCTGCTTATGGGATGGAATTAATAACTTTTGTTTTTTTAATGTTGCCTTTTTCTGCCATCTTATCTGCTAGAGCAGAGACGGGCAAACTTTCTCCGTAAAGGGCCAGATAAATATTTTAGGCTCTACGCGTCTGTTCCAACTACTCAACTCTGCCACTTTAGCGGAAGAGCAGCCACAGAAAATACGTAAATCAGTGGGTGTGGTTGTGTGCCAATAAAACTTTATTTACAAAACCAGGCACCAGCTGCATTTGGCCCCACCCTGCCCTAGAGCACTGGTGGTTCCCAGGCCTGTCTTGATCCAGTGATATCCTCTCCCTCTGTCCCCTCCCCTCCCTCAGCCTTTAGACCTTGGGGGTGCTTTCCAGGCCTGGGAGGGCTTTGATTGCCATATGCTGTGGTCTTGGGCCTCTAGTCTCAAGTCTCCTCACCTACATAGACATTTATACTATTTAGTCAGGTTAGATTGCAGTAGTCTATCTCACCCATAGTGTAGCTAATCCGCACGGTAATCCTGCTGAGGAGAGATGCCTAGCTTTGAGGTTTAGCTTCTGGAAAACAAATTAAACTGTTTCCCTGTTAATTCTGTGCAATGCAAATTCGGTGTGCAGAGCTCACCTCCAGCTGAAGACGCCTGCCCGTGTGTTTCGGCACAGGCATCGCTCGCACCTCGTGCACACATACGGCTACTGATCGTTTTCTTAAGCTAAGTGGTCATGTGGCCTAAATATGTGGCTCTTCTAGAAAGAGTCCATCATTTTCTGCAAACCATTTCAAAAGAGAGAACTGCACATCTAACGTTTTCCCCATGTCGGAGCTCATTCCGTCTGGGATTCGCTGGGCAGCGTCTGGAGGGAGGGTTGAATACCACTGTCCGTGAGAAAGCAGGCTTGCGTGCCCTCAACAGTCTTTAGCTTTTGTATTTTCTGTCTTTGCTCCTCCTTCAGAGATGCCACGTTCATGAAATGTGGCTATTTTCCTGCAAAGGAAAGGGATGGAGTCTGAAGGTTCTGGTGCTTAACCACCCTCAGTCCTGAGCGCTTGCCCGAGATCCTGCGATTTACAGCTGAAGCAGGTCTTGCGAGAAGGAGCTGTGGGCTGAGAACCAGATTAAAACGTGTGACCATTTGCTTCCATCCTGAGTTTCCATTGAGTTCCTACCAGGACTGCAGTGTTTTTTAACAAAGTTTCACTCATGGTTTCCTCCCTCCCTCCCGTCCTTCCTTCCTTCCTCCCTCCTTCCATTCCTTCCTTCCTTCCTTCCTTCCTTCCTTCCTTCCTTCCTTCCTTCTTTTCCTTCCTTCCTTCCTTCCATTCCTCCCTCCCACCCTCCCTTCTTCCTTCCTTCCTTCCTTCCTTCCTTCCTTCCTTCCTCCCCTTCTCCTTCCCTCCCTCTCTCCCTCCCTCCCTTCCTCTCTCTCTTTTCTTTTTTCCCTCTCCCACTCCCTCCTACCCTTCATTCCTCCCTCTCTTCCTTCAATTCATTCATTCACACACCTGTGGAGCCCCTGCCACTTGCAGGCACTGGGCTTGGAGCACCACAGACATCATGTTATTTATTTCCAACATCTATGTATTGTAGGGACTGCTACCATTCCTCTTGCGCAGGGAGAGATTGAGGGTCAGAAGAATTAGGGAGTTTTCCCCAAGTAGCTGGTGCATCACATCAAGCCCAAGTCTGCCTGCCTCCTCGGACCATCCACTGGTTCCTCCTCACGATGCTCCTCAGTGGCCTGAAAGTCCTGAACACACGCCATCCCAGGGCTTCTCAACCCTCGCACCATGGACTTCCGGGGCCAGACCGTTCTTTGCCGTGGGGGCGGTCCTACAAAATTGCAGTATGTTTAGCAGCGTCCTTGACCTCTACTCACTAGATGTCAGCAGCTGGCATCTCTCATAGACCCTTAGGACAACCAAAAATGTCTCCGGATATTGTCAAATGCCCTCTGGGGACAAAGTCACCTCCAGTTGAACCTCTGCATTACTCCCCGCTCGTGAGGAAGGGGTAAACATCTGTCCTGTCTGTCTGCTTCCTCTCCTGTCCTCATGGGAACAGTATGTGGAGACTGATCCGCAGAGCAAGCAGCAAAACTTTTCTCAATCAGCCAACAGTGGAGCTGAGCAAAGCAAACACACCTGCTGGAAATAATAAGAAATTTCTCTCCCCCCGCCCTGCGCATGCGTGCGCGCGCACACACACACACACACACACACACACACACACGCACATGCACGCAGTGACAGAAATAGAAGATCTCTTCACCAGCGTTTAGCGTTTCCTTTGTGCAAGGCCCTAAGCCCTGTGGGGAATCAGACACAGGCCTGTTCCAAGTCCCAGATGATGGTATTTGGCCCTGAGCCAGGGTCCCAACAAAAGTTGACTGACTCAATGGATGCAAGAAGATGTGGTGGAGGGGATAAGCAAGGACTGCAGAGAGGGGGGTGAGCATTACGAGGAGGGGGTGGAAGGTGCTGGAGGTGGGGCAGGCTGGCAGGTGGTGCTAACTTTGACCTGATGGGCCAGATGGACCTGGGGAACGCAGGAAGGGAGAGAGGGTGTTGCAGGCCAGCGCAGTGGCCTGGAGAGGGGCCCCCGACCTGGCCCTTGACCCATGTGAACCGGCAGTGGCCACAGTCGGGGGCCAGAAACCCTTTGAATGCCACACCTTGATGTCCTGGCAGCTACCCACCCTTGGCCCCTAAATCTGTTTTCTTAGGAGTGAAATGCAAATAAGGACCCACGGTGCCTCAGCATCATTTCTGCAGTCCTGAAGTTCTAAAACTTAGAAAACAATTTTTTTTGTGGCTGTGTGAATTTGTAGCAAACTTCTCTGGTGGCCAAATCTGCCCGAGAGTAACTGAAGAAATCAGATGCTCTGTTCATCCCTGTTCGTATGAGTAAGCCACACATTTCGCCCCAGAAATAATTGATGTGTTCGATGGTGGGGCCTGACTCCAGACCTTGCACGTTCTGTATCCCTCTGTTCTTTTTAAAAATCCAAGTAATCCTGAACGATAGCTCACGTCTGGCCCCAGCGAGCCGAGGAAGGGCTCGAATCCGGGGTTAAGCTCTGCCTGGCCTCCGGTGGGGAGAATCAGCGAGGCAGTGCACGTAGAGAGGGGATTGGTGCTGTTGAGCTGCAGACATTCAGTGTCTGGTGAACATCAGCTGTACTTGCTATTAATTTTTTTTTTCACATTGGAAAGTAACCTGACTGGACTCAGGCTGTTGGGGTCTGAGCGAACTACCCACGTTTTTACAGTGCGAAAGCAGTGTTTTGTCTGAATGCAGCACCCACTGTCGTCTCCTTCCCTCCCCGCCCCCCAACTGTCCTCCCGACAGGCAACCCTCTGCTCAGCTCTGGGACACCTGCACCTTCTGTGACCATCACCCCCCACGGCCAGCTGCTGGGCAGGTCCCGGGCCGTCCAGGTGGGCACGTCATGGAAGCAGGTGGATCAGTTCCTGGGAGTTCCATATGCCTCCCCGCCCCTGGCTGAGAGCCGCTTCCGGGCACCGGAGCCCTTGAACTGGACAGGGCCCTGGGATGCCACCCAGCCACGGTGAGAATCTGGCGGAATACATATTGGTGAATGCTCAGAGAACTCCTCTCCCGTCCGGGTCCTCCAGAGGGAGACTCGGTAACAGAGCCTTGCGTTCCGGTTTGAGTAGTGAATGGGGGCGGGGAAGTGTGTTAAGGCAGCCTTAGGTGCGCTAACAGATAAACCCTCTGGATACCATTATCTTGCTCCCGTAAAGTGAATTTGGTGATGGAGTGGCCGGTGTGCCCCATGCGGTGATTCGGGGACCCAGCCAACGGGCACCCCCCTTCTTCAGCACGCACGTTCCTGGACTTTGCCTCCAGGAAAGAGAGGCTTCGGAAGGGTCCTCACGGACGATTGCTATGGGCCGTGCCTGCGGGTGTGTGTGATACGCACATGGCTGGCCCTAGTCTGCAAATAGTTGGAACTCAGCCCCCTGGCCATAGCTGACTCGCTGGGGCTGAGAAATACAGCAGAGAGGGGGAAAAAAAGCACATGAGCGAATGAAAAACATTTAAAAAGGGCTCTCCGTCCCAATAGGAACAGCCTTCAAAGGAGTTTTTAGAAAAAGGAAAAAAAAACCAAAAACGTCAAATCCTAACTTCCTGCCTCATCCACCGCGTCGGTTTCCCTTACCGCCTCCCACGCACACACCGCTTTAAACGGTTGCCACACTGGGGATTTTGCCATTTTCCGAACCAAGCATGTGTTCACCTGGGAAAGAGCACAATTCTCCGCTCTCCCTTCCTGCAGCTCTGCCCTGAGGCAGCTGGCCCAGCCCTGTCCCTTGTCTCCCATGGCTGGCTGGCGGGCCGGTCCACAGCTCACGGCGGCAGAGAGAGTGGGGGGGGGGGGGGGTCCCGCTGTTCCTCTCATGTGCTGCCACTCCCTTTGCCCATCGCCCGAAGCCGCCCAAGTGCTGCAGAGCCGGTGGCCCAGCGGGCATTTGCCCAGGGCAGTGGGTTCTGGCCGACAGTGGGCAAGAAGGGAAGATGAGGACTGTGTCCTCGGCCGTTTACCTGGAAGTCACAGAGTCTGTATCCCCAGGGCCAGCTGCTGGCAGCCAGGCACCAGGACACCCACATCTCCCGGAGTCAGCGAGGATTGCTTGTATCTTAACGTGTTTGTCCCTCAAAATGCGGTGAGTTCTGACGCCCTTGACTGTCTGCCCTGAAAACTGCCCCGTTAGAAACCCCCTGTCCCCGGAGTTGCCAGGCCCTTTACCCTTCTCCTCCGTGGTGGGCTCAGGTCTGCTCCCCCAGGGCTGTCCTGTCTGGTTCTTGGCTCTGTGAATAAGCAGGGGTCCCCCTGGTTCCTACCTGGCCTCACCATATCCTCCCCACATCCCCAGGTCACCCGCCCTCCCCACCCCCACCCCCCCGCCACAGGAGATGAGGCACAGTTGTCCTGCTTCGGTTCTCCAAGAAATACTCACAAAGGGCTTGTGTTGGGGTGCACTGCTCTGGGTGGGACGGAGCGGTGCCTAAAACAGAGGGAGTTGCATCTTAGTGGGAAGGGCGGAATCAGAGAAGCAAGTATCGATCGACTACGGTGTTGAGAGGACACAGTGACAGGAGGTGTGTTGGGCGGTGTTCAGCAGGTGCCGCTTGAACAGCGGTAGGTGGGGAGGCGTGAGGCAGGCGGTGGGTGAGGGTCAGTGACGCAGGGTCTCTGAGAGTGGGAGAGAGCCCGAGCAGGAGCGGGGGGAAAGGGCAGAGCCTGACTCCCGTTCACCCACGCATGAGGAAATGAACAGCACTGTCCTTGGAAGACCCTAGGAGGGACCCCTAGGGACATTCACCCCCCCCCCCCCCCCGCCGGAGTGTCGTTCGGGGCAGTCCTGGAGGGTGAGGCTTGGAGTTGTGACCCTGACTCTGGTTCTGTCCCGATTTGAAGCCTGAATCTGCCTGAGAAGCAGCCATGACCCTGGTGTTGAATGTTTGAGTTTCCTGTTTTGGGGGGAAGGGTCAGAGTGCACGAGAGAAAAAGGAACTGATAAGGTTTAGGAAACATGAGTTTCTGGTGACGCCAGCCCAGTGTCGATAGACGCCATGGTGCCGGTGACCACGCTACAGCGTCCTGGTCCCCCAGCCCGCTAGCAGTGAGATTCCACTGCCCTTTGGACGTTTGACGTCAGCAAGATGGTCTGAGTAAGCTTGGTCACGAGGCCTCTCAGACGTCAAAGCTCCCGTGGGCTGCACCACTAAGAACACAGAGCCTAGGATAAGGGAGACAGCAGGTCCCCTCTGGCTGGTGCTGGTCACCCCATACCTGGGATGCCGGAGTAAGGTCCGGCGCCCAGCTGGACTTCCACTGACCCCCCCGTACCACTGGCCTAGAGAAGGCAATCACGTTCTGTGTGTTCCATTTACCGGTTCTGAAAGTGGGAGGGAAACAACATCTGGTTCATAACGTTCTCGCAAGAATTAAATAAAACATCGCATGGAGTCTCATGAGTCAGGAGATGGCTGATGGGGAACATGAGATGACCATGAGTGGGACAATGTCACAGGGGAGTGTGCTGGGAGGGGGCTGAGGCTGCAACTCTGGGTCAGCCGCCTCCTCCCCGTACGTGTTTTAAACAGTGACTTCGCCGCTCTGAGCCTCAGCGCTCGCACCCATAGAGTCGAGGTGCTTAGGGTCATTAGAGCATCGGCCTTGTGGGGCGGAAGCTGTGAGGGGGCGCCCGAGGTGACCACACTTAGCGTGCCATCCATCGGGGCGGGTCCTCAACCAGTGTTCGCTGTTGGTGGGGAACGCAGGCGTGTCAGAGCCCGTGGCACGTGGCTGGAGCCGTCACAGCACAGGGAGGACTGGGTGAGCAAGATGCACCTGGGGTCCTGCACACGCCGCGGCCCGGAGTCAAGTTCGGGTCCCCCAGAGGGAGCATTGTATTCTAACGGAAGGGTCAGCTTGGGTTTAAGTCCTGCCTTGCCACTCCCTCCCTCGCTGTGTGATCTCAGACGAGCTATGTAAGATGGCCAGGCCTCTGCCTTCTCATCTGTAAAGTGGGCACGGTAACGATCCGCATGCTCCTGGAGCTTGAGGACTGAATAAGGAACACGTGTAGGTGCTGAGCCCAGTGCCTTGCTCTCGGCGCATGGTAGAAGGTGGCTGTGTACCCCCGGGGTGGGATTCAGGGGCACGCTGGCCAAACTAAAGAGGCTCACCGGGGAGGACCCAGAGGGCCTTCCGGAATAAACTAGGGGCCAGAACCGAGGGGCTGGAGGACTGCGTAGCTCCAGCCGACGGGCTCCCAGTCTGCCTTGGGCTGCCATTTCCGCCACCTGCTCACGTTTCAAAACAGCTTATCGGGTGACATCAGGCCGATTAGTGCACTGGTGATGCTGTAAGACAGCACTGGCCGGGAGGCGTAAACAGAGATCTATTTTCTCACGATTCTGAAGGCCGGGGATCCAAGACCAAGGGGCTGGCAGGGTTGCTGGCTTCTGAGGCTGCTCTCCTCGGCCAGTGGATGGTCATCTCCTCCCTGTGTCTCCACATGGCATCTCTTCTGTGTGTCTCCATCCAAATGTCCCCTCTTTTTTTTTTTTAACATTTATTTTTGAGAGACGGAGAGAGACAGAGCATGAGGAGGGGAGGGGGAGAGACACACACACACACACACACACACACACACACGCACAGAATCTGAAGCAGCCTCCAGGCTCTGAGCTGTTTGTTAGCACAGAGCCCAACACGGGGCTCGAACTCACAAACCGCGAGACCATGACCTGAGCCGAAGTCGGACGCTCAACTGACTGAGCCACCTAGGCGCCCCTAAACGTCCCCTTTTTGTGAGGCTACCAGTCATATTGGCTTAGGGCCCACTAGCTTAATCGCTGCCTTATAGGACCCTCTCCCAATATAGTCACATTCTGAGGTCATGGGGGTCAGGGATTCAACCTGTGAGTTTTGGGGGGACACAGCTCAGCCCGTAATGTGGGACTTAGTGTGCTTACGAGGCAGAGTTGCCAGGAAGAGTCACGTGTAGGCTCAGAATCTGGCACTTTCTTCGGAAAGGTGCCCTCACCAAGCTCTGCCGGCTGAGAAGGGGCCAACGTGTCGCCTTACATTTGTCCGCTCCCCACAGGCCCCCAACGCGTCCGTGCTGGTGCTTTTCCACAACACCGTGGAGGGCAGGGGGAGTGAAGGGCAGCTGGCCATCGACGGCTCCTTCCTGGCCGCCATTGGCAACCTCGTCGTCGTCACTGCCGGCTCCCGAGTGGGTGTCTTCGGCTTCCTGAGTTCTGGTGAGTCGCTGGTGTGGCTGCTGACCCCTGAGCTGAGGCCAACTCTATGTGTGTGTCCAACCCCTTCTTCTCAGAGCCCCATCTGTCCCTTCCTGGTCCCCAGCCCTCCTCCAGCCTGGTGAGCTCTCAGTGGAACGTCCAGCACGCCATGAGACCCCTCCAGTGATGCTGACGCCCCGTTGCCACCGACTGAACTTACTTTGTGCTGAAGCTGTTCCAAGTCCATTACGTGTTTTATCTTCTGGTGTGTGTGTGTGGGTGGGTGGGTGGGTGTGTGTTGAGGTCCCAGAAGGTCAAACCCTTGTTTAATATCGATAGTTAAGAAACAACAGAGCCAGGATTCACCACCGAGGTTGACTTGGCTCTAGAAAAGGATAGAAATGGATTATAGGTCCTGGGCCCACAGGGAAGCCATTTGACTCCGCGTGGGGGCGGGTGTCAGTAATGCTTCCTGTTTCCTCTTGAATGCCAGCCTCACTTGGGAATGCCATCCTGTCCCCTATCCAGTCACACAACCGTTTGTCACCCTGGTTACACCCTCCACTTCCCCCACCAGCACCCAGGGCAGAGGTGAGGCCCGGACACTCTCATCGTCTGCCTCTTCCTCCGCGTCCAGCCCCCACCAGTGGTGGGTATTTGTCGAACAGCCATGGCGAGCGGCGGACACGCTGGCCTGGGACTCTGAAGAGCTGAGGGCCAGCTCTGCCATTCATTGTCTGAGTCTCGTTCATAAAACCCTTCGCTTCTGAGTCTCAGCTTTCTCCTCTATAAAATGGGAACGATTTTACCCAACTTCCAAAGTTACGTAAGGCTCCAGGGAGGTCGTACATGTGAAAGGGCTTCAGATACGGTAGTGGGTCCTCCGGGTAGACACTGAACTTCATCTCTGTTCTCTAAGGATCTCACTTAAGACCCGAATGCCTGACCTGCTAAGTAAGGATGGGCAGGTAGAAGGTAGCATGGTGAGACTGATGGACTCACCTAGGATGTGGGTGAGTGGGTAGGTATCCAGCATGGGCGGGAACTCAGCAGTGCCGGGGAACGAGGGCTGGCTAGACCACATGGCATGCAGCCTCAAGCGCCGTGAGAAGCTTCTAGGCCTGCACGGCAAACCCGAAATGGGCACCAAGTCAAGGCGAAATACCACCAGATGCCAACGAGGGAAACACGGATGACAAACAGATTTCAGATTTCCCTTCGGAGGGAACGGGGTCGACTGCTAGAGCGCTGAAAACTTTGCCTGGATTTTCTTTCCTCTTGTCAAACACGAGACTGACGATGATTTGCTAAGTCAGTAGCTCCCGGCTCTGAAGAGGCGGGTCAAATTCAGAACTCATCCTGTTGAACGTGGTCGGGTGGAGCTTTCCACAGACAGGGCCGGCTCCTTGGCACAGAGCCTTACCAGACAGGGGAGAGTAAATTTCCATACGTCCCCTGTGCCTGAGGGGTGGGGGGTGACAGTTTCGTGAAGTGTAATCTTACTGAGGATTTGTGTGCTTCTGGGAAGGCAGACTCATTTCTGCTGCCGGTGGAGACAGTGTCGGGGGAGGCAAAGGAAGTTTCCAGAACGCCCAACCCTTCTCCTTCCTGATCTGGAATGCTGCCTGTTCATTGTGCTTAAAGCAAAACTGCGAGGGAGAAGGAAAGTTACAGTTGAGAGTGCCAGTCTCCACCAGACATTTCTCCTGGATTACCTCATTTCATTCTTAAGGCAGCTCTGTGAGGCCAGTACCAAAGGGCCGTTGCACAGATGAACCATGAGGCTCAGAGAGGTCGAGGAACGCCATGCCCCACAGTTAGGAGTGCGTTCCGGGCTCTGCATCCTGTTGCTCAAACAGCAAGGAGAAATCTATCGTGGCTTGCTCCCACGGATGTTTACAAGTGCCCTTTGGGTTCCCTGTTCTTCCGTGTACAGAGTAAGATTGGTCTTTTACATCCTTTTAGCCACAGATGGTTCTTCTTTGCTTTATTGACCAAACTCCCCAGCTCCCCCCACATTCCCGGGCTTTTGCCTCTCTTCCATTGAGCCGTCCTGCAGTTCCGCCAGGAGAGGGGAGCGATGCATCCGGAGAGACACTGAGACACAGAGGCGCTAGGATGCAAACAACAGCCTCTCTGACCACAGTCAGCCTGCCCGCCCGCTGCAGTGTGTCCCCTGACAAAGCTCTGCAGAGGACGCAGGTGCCCGCAGCCCCAGGGGATGCTCAGGAAGGGGGAGGGACTGGTGTGCGATTCCACGAACCCCCCAGTGAGTTTGTGACACCAACACACCATCCCCTTTACCATTGAATAAATGTATGATAGACAGGCGCCTGGGTGGCTCAGTCAGTTAAGCGTCCGACGTCGGCTCAGGTTGTGATCTCACTGTTCATGAGTTCGAGCCCCGCATTAGTCTTGTGACTGTCAGTGCAGAGCCCGCTTCGGATCCTCTGTCCCCCTCTCTCTGTGCACCTCCCCTACTTGTGCTCTCTCTCTCCCTCTCTCTCTCTCTCTTGCTCGTTCAAAAATCAATAAACTTTTAAAAAAAATAAAAGAGGTATAATAGATTTTACCATTAAGAGTGGTTTTAAGTTTACAGAATAATTGAGCAGAAAGTGTAGACAGTTCCCATATACTCCTTCTCCCCCTGCCTCAGTTTCCCCTATTGTTAACCTTGCGCGTGGGTGTGGCACGCTTGTTACCACTGATGAGGAGACACTGGTAGTTTAAGATTGACTAAAGCCCACAGTTTACAGGAGGGGTCGCTCTTTGTATTGTACATTCTACGGTTTTGATAAACGTATAATGACACGTGTCCACCATCGTGTGTCTTACAGAATAGTTTCACTGCCCCTAAGGCCTCCCTGTGCTTCACCTGTTCGTCTTTCCTCTTTTCCATGTTATTTTTTTGACTTTTAAAAAAAGTGTTAATGTTTATTTAATTTTGAAAAAGAGACAGTGAGCAGGGGAGGGGCAGAGAGAGGGAGACACAGACTCTGAAGCAGGCTCCAGGCTCTGAGCCGTCAGCACAGAGCCCAACGCGGGGCTCAAACTCACAAACTGTGAGACTGTGACCTGAGCCGAGGGCAGACACTTACCGGACTGAGCCACCCAGGCGCCCCTCCCCTTTTCCATTTTAAATAGTTGGAAACTGCAGTTCAGCACCCAAGTCTGGAACTTGGAGACAGGCTAGTTTGAGTCGAGCCTGAGCCCAGTGTCCTTCACGGCTCAGACTTTGTGTCTGAGCAGAACGGGGTCTGAGAGCAGCTCTGTGGGACCCAGGGGCTCTGGGCAGTTCCCTCCCTCTGCCTCCACTCACAGGCTGCCCATCTCTCAAACGACGCTAGGACATATGGGCAGATGATAGGGTAGAGTGGGTGGAGGGCAGACGCCTGGCACCCAGCAGGGGCTCGCAAGGGTCAATGCCCCGTTTCTTTCCCTGGATGGAGCTTCTTCAAGGCAGGGCTGTGTTATGGTCATGACTCGGCTCTGCATCTGGCCAGTAGCTGGCACAGAGCTGCCCCTGGACCACAGCAGTTGCAATGGCCCCTGGCACTTACTGAGTCTATGCACATTATCTCCTGTGATCAACATACACAGCATCTTCTGTGGTAGCCCAGAGTGAAAATGGTCTTCCGAGAGCCCTCGACGCCAGAGGCACTTTTCATATTTTATTTTATTTTTAAGTTTATTTCTATTTATTTTGAGAGACAGGGGGGTGGGGCAGAGGGAGAGAGAGAGTCCCAAGCAGGCTCTGAGCTGTCAGCACAGAGCCCGACACGGGGCTTGAACTCACGAACCGCGAGATCGTGACCCGAGCCGGAAGTCAAGAGTCAGACGCTTGACCAACTGAGCCCCCAGGCGCCCCAGAGGCACTTTTGAAAGGGGACAGAGGAAGAATGGAAGCAGAAGCTCACGCCCGTCCTGCGGCTGACGAGACAAACTCACGTTCTCAGCAAGAAAAGGAAAAAAAAAAAAACCCATCAGCACTCCAAGGGGGGCCCTGGTTCCTGGTGAGCTGAGCAGTCGGAAGGGAATTGAGGTGGTTGGTGCCGGGCCGGGGGCGGGGTGTTTCCCCAGCCTGGATCTTGCGGGTGGGGACCGACCCTCAGGGGCACAGGCCACAGAGATTGTCCTCTCTCTGGCAAAGCAGTGCGGGGAGGGCAATGGGGCAGGTGGTGTGCAGGCTCAGAGGAGGAGTGGGCAGGGCGACCCGCGGGCCCTCTGCAGGGTGTGGGGACAGAGGAGGTGCGCTTTGGCCAGGGGGTCAGACAGAAGGCCACGCCCAGGACCATTACCGTCACCTCGTCATCCCTGGGGCACACGGACGCCTCCCGAGAGGCACTGCCACACTCCAACCAAAAGAACGAGCACAGAGTCCTGTCTCGGCGGCCGCCCCTCCACAAGGGCCATTTCTGCTGCAAAAGCCAAGCCAAGGCCAAGGTCTGCAAAGACCTGAGACAATGCTGGCGCCTGAATCTGGTTTATTCAAGCAAAGCCAAACAAATTCTACAGTGCTTTCTGCCAGGCGCTGTTCCGTTGCCTTTCCAGTCCTGAACTAATTCAAGCATCCTAACAACCTAAAGAGATGAGTGTGGTTATTATTTCCACCTCACAGACAGGGAAGATCAAGTCACATCAGTAGCTTGTCCAGGGCCCTCTGCCCACAGCTGGGCTGGCTCTATCACCTGAGCGCTTGGCCCCCTCACCTGCCGCCTCTTACTGACGGCCATCAACAAGACCGGGTGAGGGCCCACTGTGAGCCCCGAGAGCTTCGGGGGGGGGTACTGGAAGAAATCCAACAAGCAAGTGAGAACCAGTTAGGGATCGAGGGAACAGTTAGATGCTTGCTGGGCTGGTTCTGTGGTTCACAGGGGCAGGACACTGGAGGTGGAAAAACAGGTCAGGGCAGCGGGGGCAGGTGCACAGGGGTGGACATCTGCCCACCTCTGTCTCCCTACTGGACTCTAGGTGTGGCCAGGGGGGAGCCCCTCTCCAGTGTCATGGGGGCACCGCACAGGTCATGTGTGGGCAGGATGGAACCAGGAGGGCCCCCGGTCGGCCACAGCCAGCCAGACTGCAGGGGGATGAACTTGGCCTTGATGGCTGGGCAAGGGTCAGTGTAGGAGAGTGAAGGGAGCCCAGACGGCTTGGATGGGCCAAGGCCATTCTTAGAGGATGTCACAAGCCAGGAAGATGTTTAGACTTGACGCAGTAGGAACGAGGGAGTCAGGAGGGCTTTCGAGCACAGAAAGTTCCTTAAAGGGAGCACTTCGATTTTTTTTAATGAAAATAACACAGTGCCTCGCACATCATTCCAACAAGTGTTTGTTGAGTTGGACTGAGCGCTAGGACAGAGAGTTCTGAGTATGCATCGGGATCTAAGTCCCGACTTTATCTTACGTTTGCTTCTTGCACCAAAGCAAACATTCCCCTGGAGTTTCAGGTTCCTCCTCAGGGAAGGAAGGGGTTGGTGCAGCCTGCCAGAGACCAGCCGGCTCACTGCCCCTGTGTGCGCTGCTGACCCTGTGTGACCTGAGGGCCAGGAACATGCCTATCTTGCCCCCCCTGCCCCAGAACCAGTCACAGCACCTCGCACCAGGCAAAGCCCAATTCAGACTGTCTGAAAGGCAGCCCTTGAAGGCCCCCTCCCCCTCTGACTTCCTGGGGGTTTCTACACCCCACAATGTCAGCACTGTCCTTGGGAAGCTGATATCTGGGAAGGGAGAGTCAGGGACAGCCGCCCCCAACCCTCCTACATTGTCACTGGAAACGCAGGCTGCAGGCGTCACTTCCCAGATGTCCGGGACTGGGTCCTCCTCCATTGGCTCTCCTGCCCTGCCCAAGACCTCAGAAACAAACGCATTTGTCCTAACAAGCAGAACGGAAGCATAATCCAGAAAAGTCATGGTGAGGACTGTGCTAATGTCTTCACCAAACCCAGAACACAAAATGCATTTGAAGAAATGCTGAGACTATTCCCAGCTGGAAGAGTAATCTGTGCTATTATGTCCCCAGAGCAGGCTTTCTCAGCAGCTTTGTGAGCGCCAGGTTGGCAAATCGGGGTGCACGATTCTTCTGGTTTTCTGTTTGGGACTATGGAGTCTCGCTGGTAGTTTCTGCTGGATACTGGACCCTGTTGATCATAGCTCTGGTCATTCATTCGCCTGACCTTTACTGAGGGCCTGCTGTGTGTCCCTGATTTCAGTGGGGTACACAGTCTAGCAAGGGAGGCAGTACCCAGGGTGACAAGTATCCAGATTAGGGAACCCTGCTTCACTGGAGGGCTGCCTCTGAATTCACGGCATTGCTAACACTTGAAGGATAGCTGGGCTGGAGGAGGAAGATGAGGAAGGCCGGGGGAAGGCAAGGGCTCTGGGCAGAGGAAACCCCATGTGCCAGGCACCGGCCTGGAAGAGGGTGACCCCATGTTTGAGCAATTGATAAGAAGCCAGGCCCGGGGAGGAGATGAAGGGGGATGGGGCCCAGGGGACAGACACCCTAGTCCCATGGGGTCTTGAATGCACTGGGAGAACTGAGATCATGTCCTAATGGGATGAGATGGGAAATTTTAGATAGGATGGGGAAGTGTGTCTGTGTGTGTGTGTGTGTGTGTGTGTGTGTGTGTGTGTGAAAAATTATGCATTTGAAAGATCACCCAGGGGGTGCCTCGGTGGCTCAGT
This sequence comes from Panthera uncia, assembly GCF_023721935.1. Lineage (NCBI taxonomy): Eukaryota > Metazoa > Chordata > Mammalia > Carnivora > Felidae > Panthera > Panthera uncia. The sequence continues at coordinate 8,863,490 of NC_064812.1, read as the reverse complement.
TGGTCAAGTGTCTGACTCAGGTTTTGGCTCAGGTCGTGATCTCGCAGTTCGTGGGTTCTCCAACCTGCATCGGGCTCTGCGCTGACAGCGTGCGGCCTGCTTGGAATTCTCTCTTCCCCCTGCCCCCCGCCTCCCTCTGTCCCTCCCCTCTCAAGTGTGCTCTGTCTCTCAGAATAAGTAAATGAAAATTAAAAAAAAATTAGAAGACCACTCGGGATGTGGCACGGAGAATCAGAGGGAGAGACGCACGGATACCTGAGGCCAGTGAGAAGCGCCGAGGAGATCAGTGGGGAGAGAGCCTAGAGCATCTGGGGAAGAGAAGGGGTCAGGGAAGACTCCAAGGCCGTGCAGGAGCAGACCAGGGGGGTGGGGCCGCATTAGAAGGAGGACGTGAGAAATTCCGCAAAGGCTACTGGCCGCATGCTCAGGGCATTTGGAATCGATTCCCTTTGGGACTCGGTGCACTTGAAGTGCCTTCAGCAAGGTAGCCTCCTGGAGACTTGAGGAGCCGGAACTGGGAGGGCACTCTGTGCCCCTGACGCTCCCGAGTCATCAGCAGGTGGGTGGTGATCGGGGGCATGGGAATCTGCTGGCGTCCTCGCAAACAAAGTGGGTGACTCTCAGCTCAAGCTAGAAGACGCCGGGTATTTCAGAGTGGTCAGCTGTGTAGACTGACAAGGAGATTCCACTGGGTTCAGAGGATGGCCAGAGGGCATGGGCATGTGATGTGCCAAATGCTGAGGAGAAGAATGTGTTTTTGCTATACTATACGTGTGTGTGTGTGTGCGCGTGTGTGTGTTTGAATCATGTCATTCGAAAAATAGTGCTGAGCTCTTCAGTAAATAAATACTTACTAAATTCTGTGAAAAAAGAATAGAGAGATCAACCGTGCTGAATGATACTGAAGGGCATGGGAGAAGAGGCAGTAGGAAGGAACTGGATGGAGAGCCTCAGCCAGGCCTGGTCCTTGTCAGGGAGGAAGAGGTGTGGAGAGCCACCACAGCGGGCCGAGACGTGGGGCATCCCCTCTGATATGCCAAGCCAGGTGGTACTCTGAAAGTGCCCTGACTCTAATGTAAACGGCTGCCCTAGCAAGTGCCCTCGCCTATGGTGGGAACGCTGTGGGCCAGAGAAACAGAGGGACAACGTCAGGGTCTCCTACCCAGCAAAGGCTGGATGCTCCCGGTTCTGGAGCCCATGCTGCTCCCACCATCCTGATCTGTGTGGACAGGAGGCCAGGTCCCCCAGAGGTGCCATGTGCCTGGCTCAGACACCACCGGGGGTGACTAAAATCCGGATTGTAAAATCGCAAAGGGTAAAAGGCTTTCTCCTCTTTCTGCAGGTTCTGGAGAGGTGAGTGGCAACTGGGGGCTGCTGGACCAGCTGGCGGCTCTGACCTGGGTGCAGACCCACATCGCAGTGTTTGGTGGGGACCCTCGACGTGTGACCCTGGTGGCAGACCGTGGTGGAGCCGATGTGGCCGGCATCCACCTTCTAACCAGCAGGGCCTCAGACTCCAGACTCTTCCGGAGGGCTGTGCTGATGGTGAGTCCCTTCTTCTGCCTTCAGACTTGTTTTAGACACGGGTGAGGCGAGGGGTCCTCACTTGACTTTTAAGACCGGTTGACTTCAGTTACTTGGTTTCCTTTATCCATGCTTGCTCTTGGCCATCTTTCCATGTACATGTGATTCCAGGATGCCGAGGAACTCCCCTGACTACTGTCCATCATTCTAAACTGAGGAAAATTCTAGATGGGAAAGTGTTTCTATTTTGGGAGATTGCCTCAGTAGGGTTTAATGATCTGAACTCTTGAAGACCTCTTTTGCCAATCGACAAACCTAAGGGGGTAGACTGTAGGAGGAGAAGCTTTCTGGTGAAAGGAAAGCTAACGATGAGGGCACAGTTTAGCCAGGATGATGCTCACGACACCCGACGGTATTGCTCACGACAGGAGGGAAGTGGAACAAGAGAATTCTCATCTGCTCCCCAGTGTTGCTTCCCTGACCTTCTCGGGTTTGAACTTAAAATCTTCCCTTATGCTGTCTGGTTTCTTCAACCGCCCATGCTCCAAATCTCCTGCTGAGATTCCGTTCTGGTGGCATTTCTTTGTGGAGCACTATTGGGTGATTCATTCCCTGTATCTAATCCCTTCTACCTCGTTGTTTCCTTTGCCTGAGGGGTGAGGGGAGGTGGAGACCCCAGAGCTTGCCCCCATGGTGGATCAAGGAGTGGCGGGCAGCTGGGTCAGCAGCCACAGGGTGAGGCATGGAGCTCCCAAGGTTTGGCCAACTGGGTCACTGACTGTTGAATGAAGGCAAAAAATAGAACTCAGTACTCATGGGTCTACTGGGTGGTCTCATGAAGTTCCTGGTAGATGGTGATGATGGTGGTGATGACGATGGTGATGATGATGATGATGATGGTCATAGTGATGGTGATGATGGTGATGATGATGATGGTGGTGATGGTGATGATGATGATGGTG
>NC_064812.1:8403210-8531943 GCF_023721935.1 Panthera uncia | reverse complement strand
GATGGACAGATGGATGGATAGATGGATGGATGGGCAGATGGATGGACGGATGGACAGACAGATGGATGGATGGACAAATGGATGGATGGATGGATGGATGGACTGAAGAGTGAATAGTTAGTTGAAAGTATGGATAAGTGAATGGATGGAAGGATGGTGTTATGAAGCTGGTCCCCTTGTGTGCTATCACCCACTCCCAGTCCACACCCCATCTTATTATTGCAAACTAGAAGCCTAACCATATCCCATGCTCTTAATCTGTCATCTTCTCTCCATGGCCTACTCAATAAAGTCCAAGCTCTTCACTGTGACGTGTATGTCCTCTGTGATCGAGGGTCTTTCTTCTTCTCTAGGCTCCTGTCTCAGAGATGCTTCAGCCTCTGACCCAACCGAGATTAGATCTAAGTGTCTACGTGCTCTAAGTGGAATTAGAGCAAACCCCTTGACGTGGCCTCCTCTTCGCTTTATGCCTTTGCTTGTCCTGCTTCCTCTACGTGAGATTTCTTTCTCCCCCAGATATATTCCTCTTCATCGGGTCCTCCATTCTCTGTATAACGTTAGATCTTTACCCCTTAAACTCTTTGGTTTGGTTATTGGTTTACTTACTTGCTACCGGCACCAGCCTGTGAGTTCCTTGAGAAAATAGTCCTAAATCTTATTCAGAGCGGAAGAAGATTCAACACCTGACAAAGAACAGGTACTCAAGAAATATGCGGGAAAATAAAATCGTGTGATGGGCAGAATGATGACCCCTAAAGATGTCCATATCTTAATCCCCGCAGCCTATGAGTATGTGACTTTACCTGGCAAAAGGGACTTTGCAGATTCAATTAAGGACGTTAAGATAAAGAGATTATCCTGGATTATCTGGGTGGGACCAAGGTAATTACAAGGGTCCTTAAAACATGGAAGAGGGAGGCCCCGGAGTCAGAAATGTGATGATGGTAGCAGAGGTCAGAGTGCTGTGGTTCCTGGCTCTGAAGGGGGAGGAGAAGCCGCCAGCAGCCTCTGGAAGGAATGTAGCCTTGCCAACACCTTGGTTTTAGTCCATCGAGTCCCATTTAGGACTTTTGACCCCCAGGACTGTAAAATCCTAAGCGTTAAGGCGCTAACCTCCTGGTCGTTTGTTACAGCGGGAAAAGGGCACCAATGTAAGAGTAACAGCTGCCGCTTTGCTCCCCCTCTGTCTCCGCTGTGCCTGACACACCGTGTCTGTTGACTCATTTAGCGCCAAAGGTCTGAGAGGAGTGTGAAGTGACTGTCACGTGGGTAGTAAGTGGCAGGGGGGGGATTGCAACCCCCGGCAGTCTGGCTCCAGAGCCCCAGCCCGTAGCTGCTCCCCTGGATGAAAGGGCACAAGGGACCTTCATCTCTGTGACCCAGAGATGCCCTGATCGACCGTTCCAGGGTTAGTTCTCAGGGACAATCTAAAATAATCCTAGTTCCTTCCTAATCCAGACCCCAGAGGCAGGAAACTCTTTCCTGTCCTTCACTTTACGTCTTCTTCTTCTTTTTTTTTAATGTTTTGTTTTATTTTTGAGCGGGGGAGGGACAGAGAGAGAGAGGGAGACACAGACTCTGAAGCAGGCTCCAGGCTCCGAGCTGTCAGCACAGAGCCCGACGTAGGACTCGAGCCCACAAACTGGGAGATCAGGACCTGAGCTGAAGTCGGACGCTTAACCAACTGAGCCCCCCAGGCGCCCCCAGTCCTTCACTTCTTAGCTTCTCTTTCCCTTCTTCCCAAGGAGGAAGCTGGCCGCCTGTCCGTGCTGGGAGCCAAGTGAGCCGGGAGATAGGCTGGGCTCGCCAGGTGCGCGGTGGCTTTTCCCAGAAGTCTTCCCGCTGTGCCAGGAGAAGTCCTGGAATCCTGGCTACCCAGTGTGCCAGGAGAAGCGATGGTTCTGCTCCTCCGATCAGCCTCCATGAGAGCGGGCAGCCCACGGGCCTCGGGGCAGGAGGACTGTCCAGGAGCCCAAGCCGATACCCTCTCCCGAGCCTGTGCTGGAGACCTGCGTCCTTGGCTCCCGGGAGGAAGCGTGAAGGGCTCACGAATAGATGGAAAATGTGGTCCCCCCCCACCAGCCACCAGTAAAACACACATCAGTTACCCACCAAATCCGTGAAGTTAAAAACGCCAGTACTTATGCTCTGGAACCAATTTTCTAGAAACGAATTTAGTATTGATTTATTATATATTATTTTTTATGTATTTACTATGGAATACTTATATTCTACTTTGAAAACTTCGTGCTCTCTGACCTGCTAAATCCACGTCTAGGGAGTCATGATAAAAAGGGAAAGCAAAACCAAGATTGGGATCTGGATAACAATTTAGGGAGAAGAAACATCATAGCAGGGGGGTTGATAAGAATAAACAAAGGAACGTGGGGCGCCCACATGGCTCAGCTGCTTAAGCATCCAACCCTTGACTTCGGCTCAGGTCATGATCTCACAGTCCGTGTTGGCCTCTGTGCTGCACGGAACCTGCTTGGAATTCTCTCTCTCCTTCTCCATCTCGCCCCCTCCACCCCCCGCCTCCCCGCTTGCACTCTCACTCTCTCTCTCTCAAAATAAATAAATAAACTTTATAAAACAAGAATAAACAAAGGAACAATAGAAACGTCAAAACTTAGGGGATCAGTTACATAAATCTTGGCCATCTCGTGACGGTATGCTAAATAATGACGATCTTTATAGGATTTTAATAAGCATGAGAATTTCTTCTGATTGAGGATTATGTGGAGATAAAATACAATGAGGGTACACATGCCTGCACATTTAAAATTTTTTTAATGTTTATTTATTCTTGAGAGAGAGAGAGAGAAAGCATGAGCATTGGAGGGGCAGACAGAGAGGGAGACCCTGAATCCGAAGCAGGCTCCAGGCTCCGAGCTGTCAGCACAGAGCCCGACGCGGGGCTCGAACCCACAAACCTCGAGGTCGTGACCCGAGCCGAAGTCGGACGCCCGACCGACTGAGCCACCCAGGTGCCTCCCCCGACACATATTTTTAAAAGACTGCACCAGACTGACAAGCGTGGTTATGTCTACAGCTGGGTTATGGTTTTTCTTTTCTTTCTTCAAAATATCTGTGTTTTCCAAGTTATGCTACTTTTAAATCAGAGAAAACGGGCGTTATTTACTTAACCCACATCAGAGACGCACCGTCTCGTTCCTTCACGACACCCACCAAATGCTGACTCTGCGGTGAGCACGGTCAAGTCAGGAGCCAGCCAGATGGGAAGTCTTGGTGCAAACCCCTTCGGGGAGCCCTCGGGGTTTTGGAACAGGCACAGCGGCAGGCCTGAGGACACAGAACCTTCCGTGAATATCTTCTCTGATAAAAAGAAACAGGTCTGCCCACGAGCTCTGCCAACAGCGGCCCATTAAGCAGCTGGCCCTGGAGTGCCTCAGCTGACCTCCCCTTGGAATGGGCCTCAGACGTGCCTTCCCGGGAAGGACTCTGGGCCTCCCAGGTGGACGTTTATATTTTTGGAAACGAGACCAATCAACAACAGGCAAGAGCATTTTCTGCCTCCACTGTTCAGGGGCCTGGGCCCGACGTTCCGAAATCCAGATCCGAACTCACAGCGTGCTGTCACAGACCCCTCCCTCGCCTGCCCGGGCAGCCCTGGGCTTCCCAGCACCGGTCTCTCTTTCCCTCCTCCTTCCTGCAGTGTTAGACAGATCCCTTTGCCTGAAAGGCCTGGCCGGGCCGACCGGAGGTTGAGAGCAGAGTGTAGGAGCCAGAGATCTAAGCCGGATTCTGGCTTCACCACTTGCTGTACGACCTTGAGCAAATGACTAACCCTCTGAAAGCTCGGTTTCCTCATCTGAAAAATGGGCACAATACAGTACTTATTTCAAAGAAAGGAATTTGTGAGAGTTCATCCATCAGGGTGTTTCCCGAGTTCGTACCAGGTGGGGGGCCCTGACCCAGAGGGGTGTGCCGGGAAACCACAAAATGAAGCGCCCTGATTCATGGCCCTGGCCACTTTCCGTGGGGTGAATACTCCCACCATTATGGATGCCAAGCTACCAACAGTTTAACTGGTTGGCAAGACGCCCGCCTATTTCACAAGCGGCTTTCCGGATCTTGTGAGCGTCCTGACACCGTCTGTCCCAAGAGGACAGACTTGGTCCCTGGTCTTCATGGGCTCACGGTGCCATGGGAAGAAACCGAGAGCTATTTGTGTACTTATTGAATAGACACCTGTCCTACCTCTAGACTCATGGCTTTGTCGTGACAGGAGCAACTATTTAGAGAAAATTTTTCCTTGCCGTGTTATCCCCGGTCCTGGCGAGATACGTACTAATAACTAAATACCCTACTAACGTGTGTTAGGCCAATGAATAAACGTCTTCGATAAAGAACAACACGTTTGCAAAGGAGCTAAATGAAGAGCTGGAGGGCAATAGGGAACCAGTCTTTCCAGAGGCGGACTCTCTGGGGAGGGATGTTCTGTGAACATCTGGGAGGAAGGCTAACACGTTAGAATTGGCTTGTGTGAGGTCACAGGTCTGTTTTAGGCAGAGCCCTGGTTACAAAGACCTGGCTGGGTCCATGGCTATCGCCTTGGGGAAGCCTCCACCCCTTCGGCGATTCGGTGTCCCAATCTGTAGCTGAAAGGCCCGATAGTGTCTGTGCCTCCTTCCAGCCCTAACGTGTTGTGATGATTATATCAGCTGACACTCTCCGAAATGTCTTCGATGTCTTCAAACCCTCTGGGCCTCAAGAACAAGCCGTACCTTGCACATGGCCGCAAAGGAGCCTCTGCCGAGAAGATAGGGCCTAGACCCCCGTGTCCTAGCAGAAGACAGGCTTGAGGAATAAGGGTGTCCTCTTGACCCCATCGCCTCCCTTACTTTTTCCCCATCGCTCCCCAGCTCCCCCGTGGCCGGCCTTCTTGGCGCACACTGCCTGCTCCGTGTGGCTCAGGAGGGTCTCAAGCCGCCGAGCATGCCCACATGTGCCAATCTTTTCTTACGACCCCGTGGGCAGGAGTCCAGTCTCTGCTGGAAAACATCTAGCCACGGGGACCTCCCTACCTTGCAGGTTGAGGCTTTCCGTTGGCAGGGGGCTGGAGGGCAGAGAAGGGAGCCAACCTCTACTGAGCGCGTGCTTAGCCACACGGACGCAGATCTCTGGAAATCATCTCCCTGTAATCCTCCCGACCGGGGGAGGCCTGGCTGATGAGTCTCCTTTTAGGCATGAGGACGCTGATGCTCTGGGACACTGAGCCACTTGCTAGAGGACACGCAGCTGGGACGCCCAAGCTACGCCTCACGCTGCTTGGTGCCCCTGAACATGCACACAGCCCCTGTGCCGTGAGCACCCTAACTGTGCCCCCTCCCATCCCCGCACGCACACCACTCCTAGAACCCCCAGGAACGTCTCTGGGCAGCCCGAAGACAAACTCACACTTTTGTTGTCCGGGGACCAAGGAGACGGGAATCTCCCGTCCCCTGGGTACTCGTGAGGCCCCCCAGATTCTCTCAGCTCTTTCCATCGCATCACATTCCCCTCGGCACAAGCTGTAGAGTTAATGGTTAATAAACATTTGTTGAACAGACAAAGCAGGTCCCTTGCAGACGCAGATACGGAGGCTCTGAGAGGCCGGGTGACCCACAGCCGGTAAGGGGAGCTGGACCCTGAACCCAAGGCCAGCCCGCTCAGGGCTCAGGCCCATCCCCGGTGGGGGGGGGGGCACATGTTCTCAACTGTGTCGGATTTGTCCCCAGCCCAAAGTCCCTGGGGAGGTTGGGGCCAATCAGCTGTGTTTGGAGAAGGCAGGTGTGGAGACCTCAGGACCCTGGTTACTCATTATATTTTATTAAATGCTGATAGCGCAAACTGTCATAAATAGGCCAAGGAGTGCTAAGTCACCAGAAGGCCAGGCCAGACAAACACGAGCCTTACTGATTAACCAGGTCCGCCAGCTGCTCAGCAGCCTTGGGGAGGCCACGAGTGCCACCTCTGCCAAGGTGGCCAAGGGTCAAGGCTGGGCTTGCTCTCGGGCCCAGCCGTCAGGGATCTTGAAAACCGGCAGTGGCCGGGACCCCTCCTGCAGCCTCTAGAAGTCCCTGTCGTGGGTGTTTCCCTGTCTTAGCTGTACACGTGTCCTGTGATGAGGCTGTAACAAATTGTTACACACTCAGGGGCTCAACACAACATGAATTTGTTGCTTTAGAGCTCTGGGGGTCACGAGTCTGAAATGGGTCTCTGTGGGCTCAAGTCAAGGACCACCTCCCTAGTGGGGGCTCCAGGGGAGAATCGTTTGCTTGTTCTCTCGGATTTCCAGAGGCTGCCCACTACTGCTTGGCTCAGGGCCCCAGGCCATGATGTTGTCACGTCTCTGTCTGGGACTCTGCCTCTCCTCCTGGCCTCTTAGAAGGGCCCTTGCGACTTCAGTGGGTCCAGCCACGTAATAGAGGAATACCTCAAGACCCTTAACTTAGCCGTACCTGCAGAATCCCCTTCCCAAGTGAGGTCACATGTTCCCACCCTCTGCGGATGGGGCACAGACATCTCTGGGGAGAGGCCATTCTTCAGCCGAGCATGGTGAGTTGGCTGTCTTTGCAATGATCACTGACAGCCACTGTGTCCTAAGGTCACCAGGCTTCCTTCCCACTGGCCGAGAGAAACGGGTATTATGATCTGCTCCTTCCACGGGGCCGTCCCTCAGGGGGAAGAGGTCCACCTCCTGGTGGAGGGGCACTTCCCCACCCTTGGGCCCTGACTGAGCCTTGGCCTCTATCCTCAACTGTGACTCCTCTCTTGGCCTTGGGTCTGGAACTAGAGTTGGCTATGCCAAGGTCACGAGTGACCTTGGGAGAATTACCGTTGCTTGTGACCCTCCGTTTCCCCTCGCACAAAAGGGTCAACGCTGTCTCCTCCCCAAAGCTATCATGAGGATGGGTTGACACGGTAAACTGTAACTCAGATAACTCAAATACCCATAAAGGCCTCCTTGCCCTTTGGAAGGAGGATAAGATCTCTGAAAAATGCAGCCCAGATTCAGGCACTTCCCTGCTGGAAATCCCCCGGGGGCTCCTGGCGCCCACTTAGAGCTGAGATCAAGCTCCCTCGCGGGCCCTGCAGGGAATGTGGGGTCTGCGGTCTCGCCACCCTCACCCCGGGTTGTCCACACTGGCCGCCCCAGCTCCTTGAATGCACCGACCTGGCCACCCTTTCGGGGACTTGTCCTTGATTTCCTTTCTGTGCCGGGCACGTGTCCCCAGCGGCGTGGACCGCCGGGCACCTGTCGCCCTTTAGATCCTAGCTCAGGTGCCATCTCTTCAGACAGGCCTGACTTGCCCGCACGGTGTGAACGGTTCCCCGCTTACCCCGGCCGCTGTCACCATACCTTGTTTTTTTCCTTCGTCCCCTTTGTCACGCTCCTCCTCCCGGGCACCCAGGCCACCACACCTCCCCACTTCCTTGCCGCGAGGTGTGGCCACGGGACCGTGCCCTTGGCAATGGCACCTGGGCAGGAGTGCTGTGCTCTGTTTCCAGCGCTGGTGTATGAAACTCTTCTGCACGGGCCTCCATGCTCCCCTCCCCCCCGTCCCTGGCTGTGGGGCCGGCAAGTTCCAGCAGATGGGAGGCGTGTCACACGATACTGAAGCCTGCACCCCAAACCAGGGAAGACCGGATAACCCCCCACACTAATCCCTCTGCGCGCGAGACACGAGTTTCTATCGCGGGAGGTGCTGAGGTTTGGGGGTCGTTGGCCGACGCGGACATTCTTATTTTGTGTTTTATTTATTCGCTTTTTAATTTTACTTGTATTTACCTGTTCACTGCCCATCTCGCTAAAAGGTCCCCTCCGTGCGGCAGAGCCGAGCTGTCTTGTCCCTGCTGCTGCCTCAGCTCCAACCACGGTCTCTGACGCACCGCAGGTGCATGACCCAAGCTTGTTGGGCAAAAGAACAGATGAGCGAATGAGTGAATACAATCGGCCTGACTCCCCAAAGCCCACCCCAAGTTTTTAGCAAATTCCCGGCGACTCGGGCTCAAGGGCTCAGAGTTACTGGCAAGTCACTGTCCTTGCTGCTGGGTCAGGAAGTCTGAGAGCCTTCATTCCATCTTCTTAGCATCGCGACACGTCCCCCGTGGAGCCCCTTCCCTTTCTGTGTGCGCACGAACGAGCACGCACAGGCACACGCCGGCCCAGGCCCTGGGTGGGCCCGGGGTACTTGACTGAGGCGCGTGGGAGGCAGAGGACCGGGACGTGACCCCGCAGCAATGCCTACAGCTTGCAAAGGAAGTCAGCGACCCGGTTGAAATTTCTAGGGCCTCCCCGTCGACTCCTCCACCCAAGTCTCCCCACTCCCGTCTTTCACTTCCATTTCCGGCCACACGTTGTTCTAAACGCATGTTTGTTTCCCGGTTTCTTTTCCCCCCTTCCTCCTCTTCTCTCCCTCCTTGTGGCGGATGGCGCTTTTTTCCATGGTTGACGAGCTCTCCCATTGTGCCTGCTCACCTGTTATGTGACCTGACCACCCTCCCTTCCACCGGAGCCGTCCGTCTCTGCCTCCCGACCGTGGGCAGTCCCGTCCCCCAGACAAGGCAAGGAGGGAGTGGTCCTTATTTCTGAGACCAGGTCAGTCTGGTCCGAGACCAGCTTCTGCCCGGCCCACCGGGACACTGGCTTTTGGACCCCTGCGCTTCGTGCAAGAAGTCCTCTTCCCTTCGTGGAGAAGCCCAGACCGCACGGAATGGCCGTGATGGATGACGCTCTGGTCAGCGGCCCCAGCTGAGGCCACATCGGCCACCAAACTGGCAGGCACAGATGGCTTTCGACGTTTCCAGCTACCTCACGGGGAGACAGTCGTGCCACTGAGTCGTCCCAGACACCGTGGAGCAGACACAAGCCAGCCTTCCCTGTGCTCCGTGCCAATCCCCGGCAGAATTTCTGGGCGTCATAAAATTGGGGCTTTCCTTTACCAGAGAGCTCTGCCCTCCAGTCCTCCGGCAACTGGGACAGCTCTGCCCTCTGCTCCCTCTGTGGCAAAAAAAGATTCCCCTCCTTTTCTTAAGCCTGGCACAGGCCGTTTCTTTTGTTGGTTTCCTTTGCCCTCCGTGTCCCCGATTCCACCCCCGAGTGGCTCGTTAAGGTATTTTCCTAAACGGAACTTCTCTTTGAGAGGTGTTCTGATGCCAGCGATTAAGAGAGCAAAGTGTTTTATCTCTGCCAAGGGCTCTGGTGCTTGGCACTTACGTCTGCTCAATTAACGTTCGTTTCCAATTCTGTGTTCCTTTTTGAACTCCCGGGGAGCTGGAAGGTGAATAAAAGGCTGGGGTAAGGGGGTCGCTCTCGGATTCCAGGAACACGCATTTGGCTCACGCTGGCCTCGGCATCTGATCCGGCGACAAAAGAGCCCTTATCGGGAAGTTTCACAGAGACAATTAATACGGAGAGTCAGGTGCGATGGTGTCTGAGGAATTGAGAGGACTCACGTGTGGGGCCACCAGATGCAACGCAGGAAGGCTAGTCCGATGTGCGTTTCAGATACACAAGGATTTTCTTTTTTTTCCACGTATGTTCCCTGCATATCTGGGGATACTTCCCCTTAAAATATGACATGTCGTCTGGCTGAAATGAAAGTTCAACGGGACTTCCTGTTTTTTTTTAATTGACTAATCCTGGCAAACTCTACTCCTGAGGCTCTTGGAGGCATCGTGGAGCTTTGCAACACAGACAGCATCTCTCCCTGGGCTGGGGGATGAGGGAGGAGGGGCTGACACCGGGGGGCGAGGGGCAGGGGCTGCCCCCTGGGGCTCGCACCCTGTCAGGGACTGTCTCGCTGGGGCTGGGACCAGGGAAGGGATGAGGCCACCTCAAAGACGCTGCCCGAAGCAGAGGGAGGAACCCCATAGCTCCCTCCTTCCTCCTGCTCTCTCTCCCCCCGAGCCAGGGCCTCCCACCCGTGGGCCAGTGGGCCTGGAAAATGTAGTTTGTGAGAGCCAGTCCTCTGGGACAGAGTAGACGAGGGTAAAGTGTCCGCACTATACATTTCACCATACTTACCAAAAATATATTCAAGGGACGCCTGGGTGGCTCAGCCGGTTAAGTGTCCGACTCTCGATTTCGGCTCAGGTCATGATCTCACTGTTTTGTGGGTTCGAGCCCCACGTCAGGCTCTGCACTGACAGCGTGGAGCCCGATTGGGATTCTCTCTCTCTCCCTCTCTCTCTGCCCTTCCCCTGCTCTCTCTCTCTCTCTGTCTCTCAAAAATAAATAAATAAACCTATATATATTCGACCTCTTCAACCGTTTCTTGATCCCTCGCAATGTTTGTGGAACTGTGTTAAGCAATTCAGAGGCATCATGTCATCCAATCCTTAACCAAACTATGGGGAAGGCACGATTCTTGTCCACGTTTTGCAGATGAGGACATTGAACCTCCGAGAGATTAAGAAATATGCCCAAATCCCGCACAGGAAGTATGTGTCAGGGTCAGGTCTTTGCTACATCAGCAGGAGGTGCTCCGGCCCTCTGGGCAGGTAGGGAGAAGGGCGGAGGTCAGAGAACCAGGGGCGACATCGGTTCATCCAGACCACTGGGTCCGGAAGGGGTGCCAGGTTGATCTACACCCACATGCTTTTGCTGATGCCTGTTACCTGAAATGCCTTCTCATTCTTGCTCTTCCTAAAGGCATCACATCTTTCCTTCCGATACCCCCCACACACATGTTGGCAGCCACGCGTGGTAGAAAGCAGCAGAACATAAGAGTTAAGAGCTGGAACCCTGTAACCAGACGGCCGATTCAGATCCTGGCTCTGGCATTTATTAGCTCTGTGACTTAGGGCAAGTTCCTGAAACTCTCTTATCCATCTTACCCTTCATTTATAAAACGGGGCGGAGGATGATGAAGATGATGGTGGTGCTGCTGCTGATGATGGTGATGTCTACAGTACGGTTGTGTGGATTGTTCACTGCTCCAGACCGCTTCTATATGTAACGGGCCAGGAGCAGCCCTGCCTGCCCATGGATGTGAAGGGCCAGTGAGTTCGTCCACGTGAAGCCCTGGTTCAGTGCCTGGCCCACACTCTGCACCCGAGAAATGCAAGCTGTTATTATATACATCACAGAACCAGCCCAAAGCAGGGCAGTGTGCTAAGTGCTCAGGGTACAAAGTTACAAGTCTCTGTGTACCGAGCGACGGGGAGGTGAGAGGGGCAGGGAACCACACCATTTCACCAAGTTGTCCTGAGCGCTGATCAAGGTACTGTCATTAGCCCAGCGGGGACAGGAGACAGCAGGGACCGGGACTGAGGAGGAGTGGGTCTTATGGAGAACACAGGAAAGGCGTGTGAGGGGAAAAAGCAAGTGGGGATGACGGTGAGATGAGGGGGGGATAGGAGGGCATGGGGCAGAGGGAAAGAGAGAAGAAGGGGCAATTCGAGACACAAAAGGCTGGAGAGGTTGGCAAGAGGCCAATACCCTGGGTCTCACTGGCAACTCGGGCTGCCTTCCCTGGCAGGAAAGATCTTCAGGAGGTCGCTGGTACAGAACTGACGTCAGAGCTATCACAGTGGCAGGGGCGGGGGGTGGAGGGAACGCACTGCAGAGGACCGACCTCCTTAGAGGGAACCCTGTCTTAGTCCAGAGACGAGATCCCCTTTGTTACCCCCAGGTAACAAAGACTTCCTGAGCACCCAGACCTATGGGGCTCCTTCTCCGGGGTCAGTTTTGCATTTGAACAGAGACCTTCCAAGCCTAGACAGCAATGCCATCGGTGGTGGAGCGTTGGATAAGTCACCGCACCTTCCTAAACACGGAGCTGGTGGCCTCAGCTCCCAGCTCTAGGCGAGAGCTGTAAACAGCAGAGAGGACCGTGGGCACTGACGCTGGAGGAAGAAGGCAGAATCGGGCAAATACCACAGTATTTCTGGGCACACCTGAACCTTAGCACGAAGTGGCCTCTGTTCTAGGCTGATCCTCCTCCGCTCCAGGCTGATCCCTCCACCTGACCTCTCCAACACTCTGTGGACCTGAGTCTTTGGCCTTGGGAGGGTCCATCCCTCCATCCCACCTGAGGCCACAGGCTCGGAGTCTCGGAGAGGATCACTGCGGGAAAAGCCTTTGGGGATCAGGTCATCCAAGCTTCTTATGTTATAGATGAGAAAAATGGGGTCGGAGAAGGGCCAGGGGGTCCTGTGGTTCTCCACCGAGTCGGGAATGGTGGGGAGCCTGCTCTCTGACCTTCAGACCGAGGCCCCTTTCCTTCCCATTCTGCCTCAACGTTTCCGTTCACCCGGCTGTCCATCCAACCAGCATTTTTTTTTTTTTTTGAGAGAGTGTGCACGAGCCAGGCAGGGGCAGAGAGAAAGGGGGACAGAGGATCTGAAGCGGGCTCTGTGTCGACAGCAGTAAGCCCGATGTGGGGCTCGAACTCGGGAAACGCAAGATCATGACCAGAGCCGGAGTCCGACGCTCCACGGACTGAGCCACCCAGGTGCACCCCATCCCGCATTTTTTAAAGCGATGCCTTTTCCTCACTCGGCCCACACGATCGAGCACCGGCTCACTGCCAGGCACCGCACTGGGCACGAGAGCTCACACGTGTCTGATTGAGAGCTCCCTGGGGAGCGAGGTAGACAGAGAGGCAAAGAAAGAATTCTGGTAGGATAAGCGTGGTGGCGGTCCTGGGGCTCTAGAAGCCTGATGAGGCATAGGATGGGGAGTGCGAGGAGGGAAGGGCCGATTCATCCTCCAGCCAAGGCCGAGAGGGCAGCAGCTGACTTCCCAGGGGCCCAGAAGCCTGCTCCCTACCAGTCTGGCCAGCAGCACAAAAGCAGGAGAGGAGGCAATCCGTGTGGCCGGGCCAAGGAACCCAGAAAAGCCAGAGGTTGATGGGAGGGGTGGGGGGCTGGGACTAGGTTTTCCAGGGGGTCCAGCCCGTGGAAGAATGTGACCAGAGGTATCACCTGACCAGCCCCCTGACCTCTGGCCATGGGCCCAGCGATGCAGACACTGGCCCCTGGGTTCTCTCCGAAGCAGGACAGTCAAGGAATCAGCTTCTGATCTTTCCACTGCTGCTAAGACCCCAGAGACTTGGGGCAAATGTTTTATTCACTCTGAGCCTTGGTTTCCACATCCATAAAAAGGGGTTCTTCTTCACATGTATTTACCCTCTTATAGGTAGAGAGACGCCTAGGTCGTTTCTACCTATTGGCTCTTGTGAATAGTGCCGCTGGGAACATTCACGTCCATGTGTCGGCATGCCTATTTTCGGTTATTGGGGGGCACATCCCTACGAGTAGGATTACTGGGTCATACGGTGATTCCGTGTAACTTTTTGGGAAGCCACCAAGCCGTGTGGCACAGCGGGCGTACCATTTTGCATTCACACCAGCGGGGGCACCCGGAGTCTGATTTCTCCACGTCCTTGCCAGCACGTGTCGCACTCTGACTTTTTGGTTCACGGCCATCCTGCCGGGTGTGCAGTCAGAATCTCATCAGAGTGACGCCTAACGATGTTGAGCACGTTTTCACGAGGGCCTTGTCCGTTTGTGTATCTTCTTTGGAGAAATATCCGTTCAAATCCTCTGGCCTTTTTTAGACGGATAATTGGGTTGCTTGCCTTTTTGTTGTTGAGTTGTGGGAATTCTTTATATATTCTGGAAATTATCAGGTAGGCGATTTGGAAATAATTTCTCCCAATCTGTAGGTTTTTAAAATGAATTTATTTTAATACTAGTTAGAAATAATTTTTTTAAAAAGTGTCATGTGGGGCGCCTGGGTGGCTCAGTCGGTTGAGCGTCCGACTTCGGCTCAGGTCATGATCTCATGGTCCGTGAGTTCGAGCCCCGCGTCGGGCTCTGTGCTGACAGCTCGGAGCCTGGAGCCTGCTTCGGATTCTGTGTCTCCCTCTCTCTCTGACCCTCCCCCATTCATGCTCTGTCTCTCTCTGTCTCAAAAATAAACATTAAAAAAATTAAAAAAAAATTAAAAATAAAAAAATAAAAAAGTGTCACGTATAGATAGATTTAGTATCACCCCATCCGCCCTTCTCCTTCCCTCCTCCTTTTTTCCTCCTTCTATTTCTTCCTTCCTTCCTCCTCCTCCTCCTCCTTCTTCTCTTTCTTTCTTTCTTTCTTTTCTTTTGGACATTAACTATATTCTAGAAACTCTGCTAAGAAGTTTTCACACATTTCAATGTGGAAATTAATGGTTGCAAAATAACAAGCCAGTAAAACGTAAAAATAGATCATCCTCTGTGATGGCAACTCTGTTAAAATACACCTGCAAGGATGAGGGAGGGAGAGGAAGAACAAGTTACTGGGTTCTTTCTTTCTTTCTTGTTCCCTTCCTGCCTTCATTTCTTTCTTTCTTCCCCCTCCCCCTCCCTCCTCCTTCTCCTCCTCCTTCTCTTCCCCTCCTCCTTCTTCTTCTTCTTCTTCTTCTTCTTCTTCTTCTCTCTCTCCCTCCCCCCTACCCCAACCTCCACAGAGAAAGAGAAATGACTTTATATTTCAGTAAGAGATTCCATTCATAACTTTCAGGAGTTTTCAACTCCTTGGGGATGCCTGGGTGGCTCACAGAGGAGCACTGCAAACCGTCCCTTTGTGGAATAACGGAGCCGGGCATCCTCAGGGTGATCCGTGTCTCGCACCCACTCGGGGGACCCTGAGGCCTGGGAGTGCCTAGAAGCCTGGCCGAGTCTTGGCCGTGACAAAGCCTGAGCAATGGAAACTCGGGCCTTACCATTACCCATCCGTTCCATTCAAACCTCTCCGATCCCTCACACGCGCATCGTGCTCCCGGACCAGGCTTTCCGCTCACTTCTGGGAATGCAGGATGGTCTCGGTCACGAGGGGCTCAGTGTCCAACTGGGGAGACGCCCCCCCCCCCAGCCCTTCCCCCAGCCCTGCCAGCAGCGGGACGGTGTGCAGAGCTGGGGAGTGCAGAGCTCCCCATCCTGAGTCCCGGCCCTGTCTGTCTCTGACTCACTGGTGTCCTGTCTCAGCCATCAGCTCGGGTCTGCTCCCCTGTTCCTGGCCGGGTGCTGCTGAACGAGAGCAAGGGTGTGGGGCACTTTGTAAAGTGCGCATGTGACGTAAATATGCGTCCAACCGCCACACCAAGTGTTCTTCTGGAGGGGGCATTTTGGGCTTCCCTGCTTGCTCTGGGCTGCACCCTTCAGTGCCCTCTGTTTTCCTGAGAATAAAGCCCAATCCCCCCCCCCCAAATTCGCAAGAGACCTGGACCCCGCTGCTCTGACCCCCGTCTCTCGTTCCTGCCTCCCTGCCTCGGTGTCACAGAGCATCTGCCGCTTCGTGATTGTGCCACACCCTGTCTCGCCTCTGGGCCTTTGCACGTGCTCGTCCCTCTGCCTGGCATGCTCTCCCAGCGTTGCTTGGGTGACCATCCTTACCCCTCACGGCTCAGCCTCTTCCTCCAGGAAGTCTCCCTTGATCTCCCTAGACACGCTCAGGCCCTGTGTTCCACGGAACCCTGACTTCCTGTAGCCACGTGTCACGGTGTCTTCCCATGGCTGGTTTGACCACCTTCACTGGAAACACAAGACGGTTACATCAGGACAGCAAAGGGATGACCGCCCGCCCACGGCTGTCACGGTGCTTTACACTCAACGAACGTGGACGAATGAATCAATATGGTCCGTACCCCCAGGCTGTCCTGGGGCCTCTGTATCTGCGGCCCAGACCCACGGTCATCAGCCCCAAGGAGGCTGCAGCCTACACATGGGTGTGTGTGTGTTTTCTCATGTGCTTTTCAACTGCTTGCTGTCTGGCTCCCAACCAAACCCAGTGTTGACAGGAATCCTGCCGAAGGCGGGTCCGTTGCGCCCTCTGGTGGCCACCATTGCTAGGTGGCCAGGCCAGCACTCCTGGCGGGTCAGAAGGGGAGCCTTTGGACAGCTTGGGCTTTCCCAGGGCAGGACCCGCTCTACCACCTGGGACCAGCCCCTGGGGGCTCATCACCAAAGTGCTTCAGTCTAGAACAAAGCTGACAGTCCCCTGGTCCCATACTCTTGTGGGGAACGGAGGTGTTTAATTCTCAGCCAGGACTCGTGAGCTCAGTACCTTGCTTTTAAAGTCCTGGGTGCACCCCTTCCTTGCTGGCAAGTTTCCTCACCTCCCGGAGACTGTCTCCTCATTAAATTCTCCTCTCCTGGGGGGATTGTGCTTCTTGGCAGAATTGCCGCAGGATTCAATGAAATTCATGTAGGCAAAGCACTTAGCCCATGTTGACAGGGTGCAGAAGGGAACCATGGTCATTATTAAGAATCTCCCACCTCTCCTGGTGTTGCCGCTGTCTGGTTACCTGCCTGTCCCCACTGGACGGAGGTCTTCGGATGGCAGAGACCTCATCTTGCCCCAGCCCCAGCCCCCAGTGGCCCTAGGTGAGTACTTATCAAACGAAATGCACGTAAACCTAAAGTGTGTTAGTTTCCCCCACAATCCCACGAGGCAGACAAGTCTGGAATCCTCATTGCCACATCACAGAGAAGCTCCACGTCTGGATCCGGGTCTTGGACCCTTGGGGCCTGTGGGGGTCTATGATCCAACCAAGCCTTCTTCTTGGGGGACCTCCGGGGGGGGGGGGAGAGACCTTCCAGCAATCTACAGATCTACACCACACAGAGCTCCCTGTTCCGGTTAAAGTTTCAGGAAAGCCAGTTCAAATGTTATAAAACACGGAGGGGAAGGAGTTCTCGGAAGTCATGGGTACCCACAGGAAGGCGCCCTGGACATCTGCGGCTCTGCAGACACCCTCGGGGCGTCCAGGCCTCCGAGGCGATAGTTTTCTCAATAGGTACGCACCCCTTCTGGAAGCCTTGAGAAAAGATGTTCTGGGCCGAGAGCCATCGCAACCCCTGGCTTCGGTCTTCCGCACTCCAGGAAGTGTGCCAGCCACACACGGGGAGTGCCCTGGCCCCGCGAAGAGGCAGGCTCGCTGCCCTGACGTGTGAGGCATGCCTGAGGGTCCTGAGGACCCTGCTACCCTCCCGGACTATGGTCACTTTCCTCTTGCTCCCAGCAGCAGCGTCTGGGGTGAGCGCTGCGTCCCTATGGGTCCACATGGATGTTTCTGGACTTCACCTTCCCCCCCATTGTCCCCAAACTTTTTTTTTTCTGCACCTGCCCTGCGGTTACCAGCACTGTCCCTTTTCCTGGCACCTGCCACCTTGCTGCCTACTTTCCTTCATTCCTGGCGGACTTTACAGTAAGTGTGTTTCTGCCCAGTTTGTGCCCTTATCCCGCTGACCCTAGTGTCCCTGTTTACACACAGCACCTGCCCTCCTGGGCCCTGGACGTCTGGTCTCTCCCGACTTCCCCTTTCCGCCTTCCGGCCCGCCATCACCTAGACCTGCTCCATCTCAAAGGCCTTTCCAACAGCTCGTGCCACATTTCTCCCTGAAGTCATCTTGTTCCCGGCCTTGGGGACACCTCACAGCCTCGGGGAGCCGTGGCCTCTCTGTTCGTTCTAGCTCCCTTGTCCTGTTCCTCCCGAGACCGTCCCCACTCACCTCCTGTGGTTTCTCATCCAGACCCACAGCCTCCCTGGTCTATAACCTGGCAAGGTCCAAGTCTCCGTGTCCAAGCGGCAGGGGTCTCGGGGCCACAGTCCCACCGTGGCGCGGTGAGGCCTGAGCTAACAGAGAGACTGATCCGGGAACCTGTTGCTACTCGTACTCTGCGGTCAGGCTGAATCGGAGGACGTGGCTTAGAACCGCAGCAAAAACTCCAGCTGTCTTTTGCCCATCTCCTCCCCAGATGCGGCCTCCTGCCCAGATGCGGCCTCCTGCCGGTGGCCAGTCTGGAGTGAGCCCCGTGGAGGCCCGGAGATGGGGAGACATCGGGGGAGGGCGCACTTCCCAGAGCCGAGCAGGACGGTGGCTTCCTGAGCTGCCTTGCGGTTTTTACCTCATCATGCCACCCCCCCCGCCCCGCCCATGACCTGCTCTAAACCTGATCACCTCCCAAAAGCCCCTCTCCAAGCAGCATCACCCTGGGGGTCAGGACTTCAACACAGGAATGTAGGGGACACCACCCGGTCCATAGCAGTGGGTTGGGGTTGAGTACGGCCAGGGTCTGAATTATTCCGTGTGCTTAAGGGACGTCAGGTGGGGCAGGCGGCCAGCGTCTCTGAGAAGCAGGTTACCTGGGATTCAGCCATCCTGCGAGGACCCAATGTTTCAGCTGAGGACGAACAGAAGGGCTTCACCTTGTTCAATGGGGCTCCAGGGCTTGGGCAGGTCTGGGAGGGGGAGCGCTTAGAGGGAGGGGAGCGACAGGGGCACGTGAATCTGTCAACATCGTCCCACAGATGGAGATCGTGAATTGGGGTGACAGAACCCGGGCCCCGGGGATGCCTCTACTTGGCAGGTGTTGTTGCATCGGTGAACGAAGCAGAAGCAGAAACAGAGGCGGGTCCTTCCCCAGCAGGTGCAGAGGGACCCTTGAATCACTGGGGGACATTTCCTCACCGGGCCCCTGCAGCAAAGGTGCCCTGGACCTCCCATGACCTGGACATCACTTGGTTCTGAATACACAGAACGTTTCCTTTTGTGACGCGACCTGTAGTGAATCCTGGTGTAAGTAAAGCAGCTGCCTGAGGCGTGGTGAGGACAGCTGAGGGGGTCCCCCGTGGGCCGGGCACCAGAGGAAGCGGGGACACCCTCCACCTTGCTGGGTGACGCTGTGTCTCACAGGACAGGCACACTTCCTAGGCACTTCCTCACGGACACGGGGGCAAAATGACTTTTGAGGCAGACTTGTCCCCCCAAACACCGCAGGACATCAACAGTAACGAAAAAAGGAAGAATTTTAAAAAGGGAGTGGCAGGTGTGGAAAACGTGATTGTTGAGGTGGGGTTCATCTCTTCTCAATCAGTGCATGTATTTAAAAGTCCTCATGTTTTAGGGGCGCCTGGGTGGCTCGGTCGGTGAAGCGTCCGACTTCAGCTCAGGTCATGATCTCGCGGTCCGTGGGTTCGAGCCCCGCGTCGGGCTCTGTGCCGACATCTCAGAGCCTGGAGCCTGTTTCAGATTCTGTGTCTCCCTCTTTCTCTGACCCTCCCCTGTTCATGCTCTCTGTCTCAAAAATAAATAAATGTTAAAAAAAAAAAATTAAAAAAAAAAAAAAGTCCTCATGTTTTAAAATCAGAAGCAGGTAGAATGTTTCTTCCCAGGAACTTCTTTTTGGTTCCAGGAGCTCTTTGCTGAGCAGCCGAGCGTGTGTTTGGGGCCGCGTGAGGGGTGTGTCTGGGGGACCTTCCCAGGGTTCCCAACACCCAATCCTGGAAGACCTACGTTTGTGGGAGGCGTGGGGGGTGCACAGCACTGGGCCTGGAGGGCTCTGGCTCTTGTCCTCTGTGTCTGGGCAGGTGCCAGAGGGTCCTGAAGAAACGTTTTCAGGTCCTCAGGGCTCCCCGTGGAGGGTCCTAGCTAATTCCTATCCCTTCCTAGGCTTTGCCCGTGGGCCTGGGACTGGGTGGATGAGTGCCCACCCGGCTGAGCGTGTCGCCACCTGGTGGCCCCTTTCCCACTTCACAGCCATAATGGGGGCTCGCCCAGGTGGCAACTTGGGGGAGGCCGGGTCTCAATGGAAGGAGCAGGCCGCATGTTAATAATACCTGAGAGCGGGTCCCTGATGGGGTGAAGTTAGCCAAGTGATGGGAACAAGGAAAGGGAATGTTAAGAGTTGAAGAAACCACTTGGAAAGAAAGCAGCACAAAAGCCCCCGGCAGGGGCAGGGCAGGAGAGGGGGCAGAAGAAATCGGACTGGGTGCCCCAGGGGGCCTCACGGTTTTGCTGGCATCTCCTTCTCTCCTCACGACTTTAAGTTTTTTTTTTTTTAACGTTTATTTATTTTTGAGACAGAGAGAGACAGAGCATGAACGGAGGAGGGGCAGAGAGAGAAGGAGACAACAGAATCGGAAACAGGCTCCAGGCTCTGAGCGGTCGGCACAGAGCCCGACGCGGGGCTCGAACTCATGGACCGCGAGATCACGACCTGAGCCGAAGTCGGACGCTTAACCGACCCAGCCACCCAGGAGCCCCGTCTCCTCGTGACTTTAATAGCAGCTGACATCTATAGGAGGCTCCCTGGGCATTAGATTCTCTTCTTAGCCTGTGGTGTGCATTCACTCACTCATTTAATTCTCAAGCGTGTTTCTAGGGTAGGTACCCCCTCACCCAGACTTTATCCACAAGGAGGTCGGGCACAGAGAGGTTCAGGGACATGCTCAAACTCGCACAGCTAAGTAGGAACACAGGCAGCCCGACTCCAGGACACCTGTGTTCCTCTCTGTCCCCTCCTGCCTCTGAGGGCTGCTTTCCGAAGTTCACCACAAACTTCCCAAAGAACTTTGGGAAGACGTCCCTAGCGTCCCAGCCTGGGAGACGTCCCCTGGGGAGGCAGCAGAGTGACAGGGAGCCCCGGACCTTCAGAGGGAACGCTTGCTTTGAACCCCACCCCTGCCCTCGTCTGGCTTTAACTCTGCACCTGTTTGCAAACATGGAAACCCGGGAACCACGCACCAGCTCCGCAGGACCGCTTTGAGAAGTCAAGTTCATGCCCAGCAGGCCGTTGTGAGAGCCGACACGAATTGGGGACTCTCGCCATTTACACAAATTTTACATTATAGAACCCCACGACTGGATTTCTGGACTATTCACAAAGTCAGAGACTTGTGCCGACTTTGGATCAAACTTGGGATTCATCCACGGATGTACCCGTTTATTGGGAAGAGATGAACCCTACCTCGCCCACCCCGGGCCCCGGCCAAGGTTAGCTCATTCAGCGACTGCCTGAAGCGGCCGACGCAGATCTCCTCGGGCGGGCCTCCTGAGTGATTTTTATTCTTGACCTCACACCCCTCCTGACGGCTGGCATGGTCAGGTCCATTTGGCGGATGGGGCAGCGGAGGGTAAGAGAGGTGAGGTGGTTCGCCATAGTCACACAGCCGTGAGAGTCGCGGTGGCATTTGAGAGGCCAACGCTCTGCTTCCTGAACCTCTGGGCACTTGGTAGGGACGGACGCAGAGCCAGGAGACCCTCAGCTGGTGAGCCACTGAGCAGAACCCCTGACCGGAAGCTGTGGGGTGGGGGGCAACATGAAGGCATGCCCCGCCCCCGCCCAGAAACACCACAAACACACCCAAACGATAAAATAGCTTTTTTTTTTTTTTGATTCACTTTGATTTGGATCATTGGAAATGTCCAACAATAAATAAAACAGAGCAAAGGCTGAGGAAGGCGGACTCTGGCTAACTTCATTCCAAATGCATCCAGATGAGCGCTCGGCTACAAAACAAACACGAGGCGAGAGGGAAAAGAAAGCAAATTTTACAACAACGACGAGGAACCAAACGAGACCGCAAGGAGCGGAAAGCGCTCGGGAACCTTTGGCTTGGACGTGAGTTCAGCGACGTGCTGACGCGGCTGGGGAGGGCGCTCGCCTCCCGGGGTGGGGGGTGGGGCGAGGTGGCAGGTCAGAGCTGGCGTCGGGGTCACGGCCATCCGCAGGTGGACACAAATGGGAGTTCTGCCCAGTGAGGGCGGCTGAGCCAGGGGGTCAAGTTCAACACCAGTGCAGGTCTCTGACGGGCTGAGAGGGAAAGTGGGGGCGGGGTGGGCTGGACACTTGTGGGAAGCACATTGCCGCTCGTCTAATGAGCAAGGAAGCTGCTAATGCCCGGATGCCAGCATACTGTGAATGCCACCTTGGGGGGGGGGGTCTCTGCCCCTCCTGCCACAGCACCTTCTCCTCTCTGTGCCCCAGAGGCGGAGGTTCTTCAGGACGAGAAAGTGGAAAGCTGACTCCGTCTCCCAGACCACATGGCCTGTGGGAATGTCTGCTTCCAACCAGATGTCCGTGATGGACACAGTGATAACCCTGAGCTCTGGGGGGCAGCGGGGGGGGGGGTGGCGCAGGGGCAGCTGCTGGCTCCTGATGGCACGTGGCCAGCAGCCGGCCATCTGTCGCTGGACAGCGGCCACTCGGGGCTTGTCCTTCCCTGGAGGAAGCATTTCTGGTGCTCCCCATGTGGGGGACGGTGAGCTCTTTTCCGTTTCCCGTTTTTGCGTTCGGGCTGCCTTGACAGGAACACTTAAAGCAGAGGTCACGGCTCCAAATACTCTCTGTGACTCTACTCCACCCTTGACCCAGAGGCCCAGCCCTTCTTGCCCCCAGCACTTACAAGAATCACCCTCCCCACCTTCTTGTCTGGCTTCCCTATTTTAAGTCCTGTTTTCTTGTATCTGGCTTCTCCCACTGAGCACAGCCCGTGGGGTTTGCCCGACAACACCCGCTGAAGCCAGAGTCTCAAAAGGCATGGGTTTAAGAACTTTCTTTTCTGCTCGATGGCTCTGGGGGCCAGACGCTACAAACCTGCCCTGCTTTGTGCCCTGACGGGGGGAGGGGGTAAGGGCAGGGGCTCCAGGGGGGCCTGTGGAAGCAGGTGCTGGTTTTGCAGGAGGTGACTCCAGCTCAAGAAAATCAGCGTCCTGGCTCACTGGGGGTTGGAAAGAGTGCCGAGATCTCCCTTCCTCCTCAGCCCCGATCTTTCTGGCTTTAGGCTCAGCACTGATGACTGCGGGCCGGGACACCTCTGCTCCATGCCTGGGGCCCGGGGCTGGCCTCCCAGGAGCCCTGTGCCTGGAGACCTGGCAGAGCCCTGGGCTGGGAGTCCAACAGTGAGCGGGGTGGACACTCGAGAGCCTCCTCTGGCTGGGGGTTTCTCGTTATCCCGCCCACAGCATGCTCAATGCTCTGTGGGAAACAGTCTTGCCCAATTCTCAGCCATCCTTACCCCGGGTAGAGACGCTAACTGGCTTAAGCCAATCGGCGCATTCGATCCCAGTCCCAGTGATTGGAGCGTATTGGGCTTAGACCCCTTCACCAAACCAATGAACATAAACGTGTGCTAGGGCACTGGGAGGAGCAAGGTTTCTCCCCCACTTGGGGGATGGCAGCAAAAGGCAGACACCAGGGCTTGCCAGGGCCACCATAGGCAGCCTGGGGACGAGCCAGGTGGGAGAAGGCAGAGGCCCACCCCCCATCACAGTTCTCTGAGATGCTGGATGGAACCCAGCTGGGAAAGCCCACCTCAGGATGTTTTAAACAGAGAGCCGACGATTTCCTGGTTTTGCTCAAAATGGTTGACTCGTGCCGTCACGATTGTTGCTTCACTTTTGCAAGTTGCTTCCCTTCCCCGGGTCCTGCTTTTCTGATCTGTTAAATGGGAAGGCAGGCGGGCTTGAACGGGCCTAGCGGGAGGGCGAGACGGCCAGGACCGGGCAGCCGGGCCGGACAGCCTGCGCCTCCTCCCCACAGGGACCTGTTCTGACTCAGCAACGCCCAGGAGCCGACTGTGCGCCCTGAACCTGTCACCCCTGTATGGACCCAGGAAGAGCTCGGGAGTCCACCCTGCTCCCTGTCTCAGTGGCCACGGTTCTCAAGGGCTGTCCCTGGGCTCAATCAGCCAATCGACAGATGCCTGCTCTAGTCTCTGAGCGTGGACGATCAAGATGTTGACCTCACAGTGACTGATGAGCCTTCACCGGTCACGAGAGTCTCATGCTTTGGAGGACTTTAAAACGGGCACACGTCATTTGTGTGTTGGTTTGTTTTGTGTGTGTGTGTGTTTTTTTTTTTATACATCACATTCTGCATTCTGAATTTCTGAGAATGTAACAAAGGCTAAAGAATCTCTCCCCGTGACGATGCTCATATGCACAGGCTTGGGGGGCAGACTAACGCGGCATGCCATCTGGGGACCCCTGGGAACTGCCCAACACCACCTGCGGCCCCGGAGCTGACAACATGCCTCCCTCCCTGTTTGTAGAGGGAGAGGCTGCAGCCGGGAGAACGGGGCTTGCCAGAGAGCCGCGAGAGCGCAGGAGACAGGCCCCGTGGCTTCCCAGACTGGCAGGCCTCACGCTCCCCCAGGAAGCTGTCACGCCTCCTCAAGGTGGCATGGCCTGTTAGCAAATGCTCTCAACAGGAAAAACGGTTTTTCTGATTAAGGGTCAGTAACTAGAGCCAACAATCACTGTCCTTCTATACGTGTGACCCCACTCCCCACCCGGCCCCAAGGGAGTCCCGCTGGGTTTTGGAGATTCTTAGCCCGAGACTGAATCCAATCCACAATGACGAGGAAGGAAGGCGGGGCCGAAGGGAAGGAGGTACGGAGCACCCTACAAAGCTGCCCACCTGAAACCCTGGGATCTGCCCACCGGCAAGCCCCCAAGCCCTAGACGCCCCCCACCCCGAGTCTGAAGCTCCCCAAGAACCTAGATTCAAGCTCCCCCACTCCCCGGCTGCCAGGCGAAGCAAGAACAAGCTCAATTAAACCGTCAGGACCAGCCACAGAGCCACAAAGTGCACACGACGTCAGCGGAGTTAAAAGAATAAATCAATAAATAATCAGGAAGGCTGAAGAGGAAAGATCAGAGCAGCCCGGGAGGGAGAGAATGAGGTATGTCTTCTCCCGCTCTGAAACTCATGTTCGTGGGATGGCCCTGCAGCCCTCAGGACACCGTACAGGTGGCCAGCAGGGACGTGGCCCAGAACGTGGGTTTCCTGGGGAAAGTGCCGGCTGGTGGAGGTTATACGCGTGGCCTTGGAAGGTCATGGGCGCCACATCCAGCGGTCTGTGAATGTAAGCAAGAATGATGTTCCACGGCTGACGCGCCTCTGGACAGCACTGCCTGTCATCCTAGCTCTGCTCCAACTCAGGCGCTGCCTCAGGAAACTAGAAAAGATGCCCCGAGCTACAGGGCAAGGGGGCGGCATTGCTGGGGGTCCCCTCTCCCGAGTCAAGGCTTTTGCCTTGTTTCGGCCAATGCGCGTATTTCTCCCCAGACACAAAGGCACGCGGAAGTGGTCAGATCTGCTCTCAGCCACGGTTACAGCCACAAAGATCCATCACTCAAGGGACATCGGCTTGGGAAGAAGACATCTGCCGGGGCCTGAAACACTCTGCCACGTGTCTGTGAAGACCTTCGGGGCGGGGAGCCTCTCCGGCCACCATAAATGAGCTTTGGGACGAGAGCGGGGTGGTGGGGGGCGGGGGGTTGTCGAGCCAAGTGAGGGAGGGGCCGGGCATCGTGCAAAGAAAGGCGCGATCTTGCCCCTAGTGTCCACATGGTCCAACACGGCTCTGTCCTGAGGTCTTCCCTGGGTCCCCGGGCAGAGGAAAAGTCTCTGCCCATCCGTCCCGGAAAACTGTCCTTTCCTTTAGAACACAGAGTCCCAAGTATCTGCCCCCTCCCCAGAAGCCAAAGGGACCTCGGTGTTTGGAGACTGGACCCTCCCCCGCATCTCCCCACCTCCCTCCAGCTCCAGGACAGCAGTGAGGGGCCCTTTCCATCTAAGACCAGTCCTGAGACTTCCTTCGCAGACCCGGCGGGGCTCGGGGACCTTGCTGAGCAGACGCTGCCCAATGTTGGCTCGCGGGAGGCCGCGAGGGGCACCTGAACGCCCCCACCCCCGAGGCTGGCCCTCAAAGCTCCCAGGACAGAACAGCCCCAGCGAGAGGCTGGGGCTGGACACAGAGAGGCGTGCCTCAGTTCTCCTTTGCAGCGTCATCTCCCCTTGAATATCCGGATTTTATTGATGGACGCCAAGGTGGCCGTCACGTTGGACTCAAAGTCTCCATCGTGCACCCCGGTCTTGCGAAAAGCCCCCGCCGATGGGTTGTTCTCCCAGTAGTGATGCCAGTTCCCCTTGCTGTCTGCCCCGAAGCCGTACAAGTCTACCTGCGGGGGCAAAGCAAAGGTCAGAACCAGACGGCAGGGCCGCAGGTAGAACCTCTAAGAAGAGGAGCCTGCAGGCATCCCCCGAGTCTGTAGGCAATGCTTCCCCAGACTCCTAGAAATCCTTCTCCGTAGAACCCGTCCGGTTCCTTACTGGAACTCCCAGGGGCTCAGGGAAGCAAAAGCGAGTTCCGTAAAAGTCAAGTGTAACGCCAGAAGGCACGACGGGAGGCCAGCGCGTGGGTGGCCCCGAGGGTGCCGGCGCAGGACAGCCTCTTCTCAGAGGGAGGCTCCTGGGACTGGGCAGGGGGAGTGGAGTTGCCAGCAGGGCTCCCAGCTCTGCCTCGTGGAGCCAGAGAGCGCCAAACCGCTATTCTGAGCCTCGCGTCCCTCATCCGGAAAATGGGCCAAGAAGAATGACCGCGTTGAGGCAGGTGGTAGGTGCTGAACTCTTTCTTCCCTGAAGCTAATATCCATGCGGTTCAGGAGCCCTCACTGGCCAGTGGCCAGGGGGGCCTTTCCCACACGTGACCAGCGTTTACTGAGCACTCACTCTGTGCCAAGCACTGCGATAAATACATCAGAGTTCATCACCGGGGCCACCTGGGTGGGTGCTGGGGAAATCAGGGACTCAGGAGTCAGGTCTCAGACCTTGGAGCCTGTGACTTCCCACAAGCACCAGTGAGGACGGGGGCTAACGTCAGGGCTCCCGCAGCACAGAGGACAGCAGGGCCAAGGACGCAAGGGATCTGAGATGGGAGGTGACACTTGAATTGGGTCTCGGGGGAGGCGTTGAAGATGTCCAGGAAGGAACATGCCCTCCAGGGAGAGGAAATGCTATCCGGGCTGCGGCAGCAGGGAGGGCAGATTCGGGGGGTGGGGCCCCACCGGGGGCAGGAGACACCTCGGTGGCCAGCTGGCCAGCACAGCTTTCTTGTGAAGGCCAGCAGGGCCACAGCGGCCCCGGGGCAGGAGGGAAGAGAAGGGAGTAGCATTTCTGAGGCAGCCGGGTGGAGGTGAGGATGAGAGGTGGCTTCTGGGAGAGACAGCCCAGGCTTCTGGCGACAGTGCGGGTGCACGGGGAGGGTGGTGACAGAACAGCCCCTCCCCCCTCCCTGGATGTCCCCCAGGATCCAGGTGGGGCAGGGGCGGGGATGGCTGCATGTGACCTCTGATTGCCCCGCCTGACGCAGGGCCAGGGAGGAAGAAGGGTGTAGGTGTTGTGGCCCCCCTGCTCCTCTCCCCGGGGTGGCAGTGAGCACCCCAAATCAGCATGGCTTGGCGGACGGTCAGGCAGACCCACGAAGGAAAACACAACGCGCACTTGGCAAGATCACTGGTTCTCAGTGTCGGTGAAGAGTGGAAGCCCTGGGTGCCTGGTTTCCACCTTCAGAAATTCTGGCGAACACGGGCCCGGGGTGGTCCAGGTGCTGGGATTTAGCTCTGGGGACGATCCTAAGAGCGGCCGGGATCGAGACCCTAGCTCTCCCCCGTTACGACCTGCTCCGTTATTCTGCCCCCAGATCCGAGCCTCCACCCGCCAGCTGTGACTCGGCCTCCGGAGCCTGCACAGAGCGAGCCGGCACCCTTGCCCCTGCCGACGTTCTCGGGAACGCCCAGAGCGTAGAGATAAGGAACCGGAGCTTCCGGGAAGAGAGCTACGTCGGGGCCCGGGTGAGGCCGGGGGGTCAGCCTGACTGCAGACGCACCCCCGGGCGCTCAGAGAAACGCGGAATGAAGGGCTCCCCCCCGGGGGGGGGCGGCCTGGCAGGCACGGGGGGCGGGTGTACCTCATCGCAGATGTGCAGCGAGAAGATGACGGACAGAATGCCGGTGGACGGGTATCGCCCGTGGCCCTGCAGCCAGTTGTCAAAGACGTATTTGATGAAGGCCGGATGGTATATCAGGATCTGCGGGGAGAGGACAGGGCCCCCCGTGAGCACCTGCGGGGTGCCCCACACGGTCGTGGCCCTGGGGGACAGGGCAGCGAACAGAGCCGGCAGCCCTGCCCTCGTGGGCCTTCCCTCCGAGTGGGAAGGACCGGCGGTGGCCTAACCGCGGAGGTGGAGAGTGCTAGATAGAGCACAGCTATGGAGCCGCGGAGAGAAATGAAGCAGAAAGGCAATAAAGTACGGGGGTGGGGGTGGGGAGAAGGCTGGCTGAGAAAAGGACTTCCGGCAACATTCACATCGGGCCAGGGAGGTTCCAGGGAACAGCGTGTGGCGGGGACAGGGACGCCTCTGTCACAGGGCAGGAAAACACAGGCGCTGAGCCACCCACCCGTCGAATGATCTCTGTGCCACAACATGGCCCCACGCGCTAGCTTTCCCTCTCCTCGTGTTATAGATGAGGAAACCACGCTCAGAGAGCCTAGGTGATGTGCCCGGTGTCACACAGCCAGGGTGGCCAAGCTGGGAGGTGCCTGGTATCAGACCTGCCCTTGACTCCACCCCCACGGCTGCTTCGAGGACAGCGAAGGGGGCGTCTCAGGCGGTAGAGGGAATGCATGTCCAGGAAGCCTAAGGCCAGCCCCCAGGAATGGACTGGAACAGAGGACCGTGCAGGTCTCCGGTCATCACTCAGCCAGTCCTCAAGGGACTGCCATCTCTGGGAGGCTTTCCCATGTACCCACTGGGCCCACATAGGGCTCCCCCCGTTCCCTGGGCGACGCACCCATGCAAATGGCAGGTGCTGGAGGCCCGGGTCCAGCCATACCACAAACTGGCTGTGTGTTCCTGAGCAAGTTACTCGACCTCTCTGATCTTGACCTCACCATCTGAAGAGGACAGCATATGCAAAGGACCAGTGGGGTGGACACTTCACTTCTTCCATCCTTCCGCCCTTTGCCCACGTCTTGGCCAACCCCCATACCAGGGGCCCCCTGGGGACGACGGAGCTATGGAGGCAGGAGGGGAGGTCTGGCTTTGAGAAGCTCATGCCATACAGCGCTGGGTCTCAAAGAGCAGCCGGCATCAGCATCCCTGGAGGGCTGGTAAAAGCCCGGATGGCTGCCCCCTCCCCTCCTCTTAGAGTGTCTCATTCAGCAGGTTTGGGGTGGGTCTGAGTCTCTGCATCTGTGACAGGATCCCAGTGACGCTGCTGGTCCGGGACCCCCACTCGGGGACACTTTCCCGGTGTTTGTGGAGCAGGGGAGCTGAGTGGGGGCTACGGCCTCCCCGGGCACGGGGGGCAAGGGCTCTCTGCGGCCAGGCGCCGGCAGAGGGGGGAGGTGGTGCTTTCCAGCCTCGTACAGCTCCTTCGAAAGGAGCCTGAGCTCAGAGGACAAGGGGCCGAGTTCGACTCACCTTATTCTTTTTCACTTTGATCTTCGCGGGGACAGGGACGTAGGTGCTGCAAGGGAAGAAAGAGCGGTTAATGCGGGGGCGGGGGGGGGGGCAGGCTGCCTGCACGCAGCTCTGGCTGGGGGACACTGGAGAGGGAGGGAGGGATGCGGCCTCCCTGCCACAGCCCCGTCGCCCTGCAGCAGTGGCCCTCTGTAGACACCAGAGGGCGCTCGTGGCTAATTCAGGAACTTTCTTTCAAACCTCCGCCTTTCCCCCAGAAAGGTGGGGGGCGGGGGGCGACTTTCTCCAAGTCCCCACACCACGGAGCGCAGCAGAGGCCAGAGCGCACGTTGCCACTGCTAGGGCGCTGGCCGATGAGCCCCACGAACGCCCCCTTTCCATCTGCAAGGTTACGTGTGCCCCAAGGTGAAGGTGTAAACGCCCGGCCACCCGGCCTCACGTTCCATCTAAGGGGGACAGGGTGGGAGGGCAGCCGAGCCCAGGCCTGGCCCACTCGCTCCTCCCCTGCTTGAGCCTGCCTCCCTCAGGGCCCTCCTGGGAGGGCGGCCCCTGGCGTCCTGCACCCCAATCCGTCAGGCTTGCTGGCTGGTCCTCAGACAAGGAGGCTTCTGGCCGTGAGGACAGTGAAGCCACTTCCTTTCAGGAAGAGGGAGGGAGCTAGGAACCCGAGCCTGGCTCTCAAGCTAGGAAGGCATGCTCAGGGCGGGCCTCTGAGCCCTCTTCAGAGGGGGGGGAGGGGGAGGGGGGCAAAGGGCAGCGGAGGGAGGGGAGGGAGGGGAGGGGAGGGAGGGGAGGGAGGGGAGGGGCCTCTCCACCCCAGCCCCCAGGGGACTCACTGAGAGATGGTGCCCGTGGTGGTGGCACTGACCACCCACTCCAGGTCGGTGGTCTTGAAGGGGACCAGGACCATGCTGACGTTCTCCCCCAGCTCCCTGAAGCTCTCGGGGTACACCAGATGGTGCGTGGTCTTGCTCCCGACGTCGGCCTCAAAGCCCGCTGTGGGGGCCTTGTTCATCCTGGGGGACAAGGGACAGAAGGTCGCGCGTCACATCCCACGGGCACGGGTCAGCCTTAGCTCCACAAGCCTGTGATGTCACCTTTGGTGCCTCACCCTCCGTGGCTGGGCCCCAGCTTCCTGAGCTGGAAAAGGGACTCAAGTCGTTAAGACGCAGCGCAAAAGCTTGCGTTGTTCGTTTTCTCTCCGTTTCTTTTACGACCTCACGCGAGCCTGACCATCGTCTCTGCTGATGACCTAGGAAGCACAGGGCACCACCCTGGCCCCTCAATGCACCTCGTTAACACCTTAATGGTAATGCCAACCACGCCTGGGAGGCGTCCTGAGGCCCTATTTTCCGGTGGAAGAAACCCGAAGGCAAAGAATTTGTCTCAGGACACACAGCTTCCGGGTGGCAGCCTCCAAGTCAGGTTTGTCTGACCCGCTCCCCCTCACCACGAATATTCCTGCTGCACGCCGGGCACACTGAGGCTCCCAGAAGCCAGGCGAGAGGTCTAAGGGCATAAACTCGGAGACCACGGAAACGGGAGACTGTTCTAGAAGGCCCCTGGGGAGCAGCAGCCCCCTGCTGCCTGTCCTCGCGCTGAGGCGCTCGTGACCCCGGGGGCCGAGCGCACAGTGTGGTGGAGATTATGACAAGAAACCCAGGATACGGGTCTTCCTGGAGGATCTGTTTTTACTCGGTGACGGGGAAACGAATTTACGTTAAAGACATGCGGTTTTACTACGGCCTCGACTGCAAAACGGGACTGAGTTTTCAAGATTAAACGGGAGTCTTCAAATGAATCTTGCCCTCTCGCCAGGCGTCTCCGTGCCAAGCTCCCGGCCCCGCTGGCTTCCTCCCGCGAGTCGTTTCCCATCTGGGTCCAGAGAGGCGCTGCTCGTCCGCTTCCCTCCCACGATGCACGTCTGGGGAAACTGAGGCCCTCGGGGGGCGGGGGGGGGGGCCTGGGGTCCGCGGGGGAGCCCGGCCATGCCAGGACTGGGGTGTCTCGACCTCCTGACCCTGGGCCGAGGCGCCTCTAGCAGCTAAGGGGACGGGCGCTCACCTCAGCACGAAGTCGTGGCCGTCTATCTGAGGCCCGTACCAGGACTCCCTCAGGTTCCCGGAGTTGCCCACCACGGCACAGCGCCGGCAGCCCCCCGACTTCTTCTCCAGCAGGGGGTCCACGTTCCCAGGCACCACCTGGAACAGCTCCTTGATGGTATCGTTCAGGTTATTGGGTTGCTTCTCCCGCTGGAGCCTCTGCGGGCCGAGGACGGAAGGAGACAGGTCAGCCCAGCTGTGCTGCCTCTGGCTGCTGCTCAGCCAGCCGGCTGCTGGGCCCCCAGCGCCCCACGTGTGCTCGCTGGGCCCTGAGCCCCTCCCCGCTGTGCTCACTGGGCCCCAAGCTGCCCTCTGTGCTCACTGGGCCCCGAGCTCCCCCCTGTGCTCACTGGGCCCCTAGCTCCCCCCTGTGCTCACTGGGCCCCAAGCCCCTCCCCGTTGTGCTCACTGGGCCCCAAGCTGCCCCCTGTGCTCACTGGGCCCCTACCTCCCCCCTGTGCTCACTGGGCCCCAAGCTCCTCCCTGTGCTTACTGGGCCCAGAGCTCCCCCGCTGTGCTCACTGGGCCCCAAGCTGCCCCCTGTGCTCACTGGGCCCCAAGCCCCTCCCCGCTGTGCTCACTGGGCCCCAAGCCCCTCCCCGCTGTGCTCACTGGGCCCCAAACCCCTCCCCGCTGTGCTCACTGGGCCCGGAGCCCCTTCCCTCTGTGCTCACTGGGCCCCTAGCTCCCCCCTGTGCTCACTGGGTCCCTCCCTGGCACCTTCCTTTTTGCTGGGCACCTGGAGACTGAGGAGGCTCAGACAGCTCTCTCTGGAAGCCCAGGAACCCCTCAGGGAGGTGGGAAAGATCACTCACTCATATTCCGCAAATGTTTATTGAGCACCTACTGTGTGCGAGCTACTCTGCCAGCCACTGAGGCATCGAGACCCGGTAATATGAGAAAGCCACATGAGAGAAAGGTCAGGTGACCCTCCGTGCCCACCACCCCCGCCTCTGCTCCCTTCCTCCTCCTGACCACCCCCCACCCCCCACCCCCCAGGGACCACTGGGCTCCAGCAAGACGGAGAAACTAGCCCTTTGCTGGATTCATCAAGGCCTCCGATGTCTGCCTGGCAAATCGCTTTCACCCTTTAAGACCAAGCTCGAGACTTCTGACTTCCTCACTCCTGGTAGAACCTGGAGACATTTCCTAAGGAGCATCCCATCGAACTCTGTCACCATGTTGCTGTGTATATATCACAGCACACTGGAACGTAGGTGAGAAGGATGTTCTGGGGCCCGGCCTGGTGGAACCACATGTCCCAAATCCAAGCCAGGATTTGAACCCAGGCTTTAAAATTTTTTTTTTTTTAATGTTTATTTATTTTTGAGACAGAGAGAGACAGAGCATGAATGGGGGAGGGTCAGAGAGAGGGAGACACAGAATCTGAAACGGGCTCCAGGCTCTGAGCTGTCAGCACAGAGCCCGATGCAGGGCTCGAACTCACGGACCATGAGATCATGACCTGAGCCGAAGTCAGACGCTTAACCGACTGAGCCACCCAGGCGCCCCTGAACCCAGGCTTTTAGAAACCGAACGTAAAGTCTCTCCCAACACGGTCCCTGTCTCAGACCCTTGGAACCTAGACCTCGGGAAAGCCCAGCCCCTGGGCTTGGGGGAGGTGGCTGCGGGGTGAGTCCCACCAGCCTCTCCCGGCTCCAGGCCCGGGGCAGTGACTGGGAAAGAAAGGAGAGGTTAGAGATTGCTTTGGCCGTTGTCCAGGACATTAGTGACGGGGCACATAGGGAGACCCAGAGGCACGCAGGCCCCCACCGCCCTGTGACGGAAGGAATCAGATCTCCAAAGGAGAGGCCCATCGGTAAGCCCGGATGGCTCCTTTAGTTCAGGCGTGGAACATCACTCGGGTCATAAAAAAGAAGGAAATTTTGATGGACGCTACAGCAATGGGGGGCCTTGGAAACCCATGCTTGGTGAAGTAAGCCGGACACAAGAAGACAAATACTGAGGGGTCAGATCCATAGCGACAGAAGGCAGAATGGTGGTTGCCCGGGGCCGGGGGAGGAGGAAGAGGAGTTAGGGTTTAACAGGTGCAGGGTTTGGGGGACACGGTGAAAAAATGCTGGCTATAGGTGGTGGTGAGGGTTACACAACAGTGGGAATGTGCTTAAAGCCACTGAATTGTACACTTACCTTATGGTTAAGGTAGTAAATACTGTTAGGTACATTTTAACACAGAAAAACAGAATAATCTCCAGGTTAAACACCTGCTTCTGATAAGATCTCCCGGGAAGCTCCCGAATCAAGGAGCCCGACTCAGTAGGGCTGGGCTGGGCCCAAGAACCTGCATTTCCAACCGCTCCCGGGCAATGCTGGGACAGGCAGAGGGCCCCAGCCAAGCTCTCCTTCAGGAGCCTCCATAAACGGCCCCACCCAGGAAGGGCCCCTTTGCGCCCAAGCACTGCGAAGACACGCTCAGGACCAGCGTCCTCACGTTGTGTCATTACCTCGGGGGAGTCTGACACAGTCTGTGGGATTCAGGGGTGACGTGGCATTCTTCAATCTAGCTCTCAGCAGTATTTACTGAGCACCTAGTATATCACCTGTGTGCGTGCTTTGCCTCGGAGGCCCCGGGGCTTGAAGCCGGCAGGGGACGTGACTCGGGAGCACAGCACAGCATCCTCTTGAGCCCGGCTATTACTGACTTACTCATCATTCATGACTCATTGCAGGAAAAAAAAACCAAAAAAAACAAACGTTAAGTTCATTTTAAAAGGAACTCTCACATCCCCACCACAAAGGGACAGCAAGGATTACTTGGCAGGAGAAGAAGGAGAAGAAGGAGAAGGAGGAGGAGGAGGAGGAGGAGGAGGAGAAGAAGAAGAAGAAGAAGAAGAAGAAGAAAGTAATTGCAGAAAACAATGAAAACAAAATAACGTTATTTCATTTCGGCTCATTTGGTTGCTTGCCCGGGCAAGATGCCCACCCTCCGTTAGAAGGAAAGCCGGCAGGTGTTGAAGTGCAAAAGGAAACATCGGGTCAGGTTCAAGTCCTTGCGACTGCAGACCCAATGAGAAAATGACAGTGGACTCTCTTCCTCGCTCTGAGATGCACGATTCTGGAACCCTCGCGTCTGACGCCCTCGCATCACCTAGAATCACGCCGCTGGCCACGCACAGGCGGCACATGGCCCCATGTCAGCAATTCGGGGTCCGCTGCAGGGCTTTCCTGGCAGCGCTGGAGACCCCGAGGCCCCGAGAGGGGAAGGGGCCAGGCCCTTGGGCGCATCAGCTGCACAGCCGGGAAGAACGTGGGGGAGGAAAGCCGGGCTGTGTTTCTGCAGGTTAGAATCCGAAATCACCCACCCGCCAGCTGGGTCAGTCGGGGCAGGGCACTCAGTGCTGCGTCCCTGCCCCTGTCCTCCTTGGGAAAGAACAGTCTGTCGCGTTTCCCTGCCTTTTGTAGGTAACAGGAAGGGCGCTGCCAGGTGCCGACTTGCGCATCGGAGAGAATGTTGCATTCAAAGTTCACCCTCCCCTTCTCGCTCGTCCTGAGGAGTTTCCCAGTATCCTTGTCTGCATCCAGTCCGTGCTCCGGAGGCACCTGCCAACTGTGGACGGGGAACCTCGAGAACGCATGCGACTCAGGGCGGGGCCGGGAAGCAGAGGCCAAGTCCGGGATGCATCCGCAAGGGGCGGGAGCTGTCCGCAGCGAGGGAGAGCCGGGCACGCCGTCTCCACTGCGGGACCCACCTCGGCGGGCTGGGACAGGGAGGCGCACATCCTGGGCACACTCACGCTCGGAGAACAGTCTGGGAGAGCCTCCCTCACTGCACATGCCCTTGCACGTGATCCCACGGGGATCTTGGGGGCGTGAACCACAGCACAGACAGCCCAGCCTGGAGGCGTGATGTCTGGCCTTCTGTGCCCCCTGTCGCAAGCCCCCGTGTGTGCTGCAAAGAGGTACCCTCTCCTCCCATCCCTCCTTCCTTCTCCGTCCAGTGAACCCTGCTCCTCCTTCCTGGTCTAGCCTGCCGGGCGGCACCTGGGAGGCCTCCCACAATCCCCCACGATATTGGTCCTGGCCCTTATGCATGTGCTGGGAACCTCGGGTCCCTCAGCACAGGCGTCGTGTGACCCGCAGCTGTTGTGGGCTTGTCTGTCCGGCCCCCTTGGCATCCGAGCCACAAGCACAGGCGTGACATTCGGTAGCTTGCTCCGCGTGTGTTTGCTGTGTTTGCTGAATACGTGAATGTCCTCTACCAGGGTCGACACACATTCACACACCCACGGGACCCATCGCTGCTGAGCCCCCATCATGTGCTCGAGGCCGTGTGGCGTGGGCAGGTTAGAGCAGGGACTCTTGCCGGACTTTGAGAGCCCATCATAGGTGGGGGCATGCATTGTTTTTTTGTTTTTTTCTTAAGTTTGTGTATTTATTTATTTATTTATTTATTTATTTATTCAGAGGGAGAGGCAGAGAGAGAGCAAGCGAGACAAAGAATCCCAAGCAGGTTCTGCACCTGACGCAGAGCCTGAACTCTCGAACTGCAAGATCGCGACCTGAACCGCGAAACCAAGAGTCAGAAAGCTTAACCGACCGAGCCACCCAGGCGCCCCCCACACATTCTGTGGCTCCTCTTACACGCCGGGCCCTGCGCTGAGAACTTCATAGGCGTTTTCTCATTTATTTCCCATAACCATCCTACGAGAAAGGTGATACGAGGCACCCATTTTACAGATGAGAAAACTGAGGTGCGGTGAGGTGGAGTGGGTTCCCCAGGGCCCCCCAAGATATGAGTACCCGGGCCTGGCTCCAGGGTTTAGGCACTAGAATGTGATCCCCCTGTACCCCTCACCAGTGAGGTGAGCCTCACCAGTGAGAAACGGAGGTAAGATGACCTCCCGGGCTGTGGTGAAGTCGGGGGGGCTGGAGGGCAGTGCCTGGAAAGCTTGGCCACAGTGGCGCTTGGCATTGGATGGGGCCTGCGATTATCAAGTGCACTGAGCACAATGATCGGGGCAGAAAAGACGTCTCCTGTGGTTGGGGCAGGACCCCGGGCCCCACGGAGCGGGAGGGCCCAACTCCCTGTGGCCCGTCTCAGGAGTGGAAATGTGGCCGGGACACGGGGTGCCTGGGGCAGAGGCGGGAGGAGAAGGTCACCGGGCGGGCAGATGGGGGGCGGGCACCAAGCCCGAGGGGGACCCTGTGCGATTGCCCCGGTCTTCCTGCTCCCGTCGGGGCTACATCTGCCTTGTGTTTTTCACCTGCCGGGAGGCCCCTGAGGCCCACGGGGACCCTGAAGCTCAGAGACGCGGGACCCCACAGTTCTGGCCTCAGAGTGACCCCGGCTCGGCTGGTCGGCCCCGAGCCCCGACATCACATCCTCTGCACTTTCCCAAAACCCCGGGGAAGGAGGGACGAAGGGTCTGTGGGCCCGGCTCCCCCACTGGTGGCTGAGTGGCCTCGCCTGGCTGGGTGCTCCCTGGGTACGGACCGAGCTGGAACTCCAGCCGTCGGCTCCACGCCGGGCTCCGAGGGGTCTGGGACGCGGCGAGTGTGGGAGTCACACGGTGTGAGCCACCTTCCGCTGGCTCCCTGCCAGCCGAGCGCCCCGCAGCTGGGCTCACGACATTTTAAAGGCGGGGGCTCTGTGGTTGGAGCCCTGGGTCTGGATCCGTCAGGGACGTTTTGCCCCGGCTGTCTGGGGGCCCACAAGCCCAGCCCTGACGCGTCTTGGAATCCCTAAGCTGCTTTTGATTGCAAATATTCCGGGCCTCCACCCACAGAACAGGGGTGCCTGTCAGACGTGGTGTCCCGCTTCTTCACGCCAGACATGTGGCCCGCATCCTGGCAAGGAACCCGGAAGCTCTAACGCCCGGCTCGTTGCTATCGATTTCTGTTCACCGGGGCTCCCTCTTCCCAGGGCCCATCTCTTCCAAGTGGCCACCAGGGGCTGAGCTGCAGAAAAAGAAGGGCTGTAGATAAGAGCTGGGGGTGGGGACGTGGGAGGACAATTTGATAAAATGCTAACAGTCTCAAAAAAATGTTCAGCCTTGATAAGCGCTGGGGGGGGGGGGGCGGAAAGCAAATTCATTACTACTTGCCCATTCAGCCAGCAAAAAAATAAATAAATAAATAAATAGAAATGTTAGCAGCTAGGGGCGCCTGGGTGGCTCAGTCGGTTGGGCGTCCGACTTCGGCTCAGGTCACGATCTCGCGGTCCGTGAGTTCGAGCCCCGCATCGGGCTCTGTGCTGACAGCTCAGAGCCTGGAGCCTGCTTCAGATTCTGTGTCTCCCTCTCTCTCTGACCCTCTCCCATTCATGCTCTGTCTCTCTCTGTCTCAAAAATAAATAAACGTTAAAAAAAAATTTTTTTTAAAGAAATGTTAGCAGCTGATGTTTGCCGTGTCGTAGAGAACGGGGCAAGGCGGCCGGCATAACCTCAGTCTGAGACTCGGCAAGATGAAGAGGTTCACTCAGAAGCACTCTTGGTAAGACCTAGAACGTCAGGAGCAAAACCCAGGGACCGTGACGCTACGCCCTGATTTCTAAGTCTAGAAGGCACAGAGCATGTTCTGTGAAGATACCTAGGGTATAGCGAGAAACTGATGTGCTTTTCTTACACCTTTTTGTACATTCTGGGCTCGGCCCAGCCTGCGAATTTTAGAAACTGCCCTCCCTGAGGGCCTTAGGGAAGGAGGTCGATGAATACCGTCCTGGCTGTCCACTCTAGAAGTTCCCTGCCAGGGTCATCTGGTAACATCCGGAGACGTTTTGGTTCTCACAGCTGGGGGACGGGTGAGGCCGGCATTTAGTGGATAGAGACCAGGGATACTTGTGGCAAACGTCTTACGATGTGCACGACAGTCCCAGAAACAAAGAGGTATCCAGGCCCAAGTGTCACGAGTGTGGGGGCGAAACCCTGCCTGGCCAAGCTTTGGTCCACTGCTTCCTTTAGCAGACTCTGGAATCTTCGAGGGGGTGTAGACCCTGCCTGCTCTGTTCTGTCACCTCCCCGGAACGCACCCCAGGACCTGCACACCGACGTGATCAACACAGCTCAGTGAGTGAACCAAGGCTCGGCCCAGGCATTCTGATTCACTTCTTCTGAGTCATTTCAGCCTCTTCACAGCTGTCCAAGTGGACCACAAGCTCCCAGAGTGCAAGAGGTGCTTAAAGAGGGGCGCCTGGGTGGCTCAGTCGGTTGAGCATCTGATTTTGGCTCAGGTCATGATCTCACAGCTTGTGAGCTCAAGCCCCATGTCGGGCTTTATGCTGTCAGCACAGACCCTGCTTCGGATCCTCTGTCTCCCTCTCTCTCTGCTTCTCCCCTGCCCCATGCGCTCTCTCCCAAAAATAGACAAAAAAACGAAAAAAAAAAAAAAAGAAAGAAGAAAGAAAAAAAAAGAGTTGCTGAAAGGGAAAGTCGGCTTCTTACAGGAAGCCCCCCCTGGTTTTCTCAGCCTTCACTCAACTCC
This sequence comes from Panthera uncia, assembly GCF_023721935.1. Classification (NCBI taxonomy): domain Eukaryota; kingdom Metazoa; phylum Chordata; class Mammalia; order Carnivora; family Felidae; genus Panthera; species Panthera uncia. The sequence goes on along the minus strand of NC_064812.1, from coordinate 8,493,357 downwards.
ACTTCGTAACATGATACAGGAAGGCCTTCATGAGCTAAGGTCAATGGCCTCATGGCTCACACACCCCCCCCCCCCCCCGCCATTCGCATTCGGATTTTAGCCAGGACGCTCTACGCCTCCAGCAACCACACCAGTCTTTCTCACGCCTCTAGGCCGATGCACCAAGCGGTCCCTCTGCCTGGAGAGCCCTTCCTCCGGTCCCCACCCGGACAACCTCTCTGAATCTTTTATGATGAGCGTGGCCACGGTCTCCTCCGACAGCCCCAGACCCAGGGTGGGGTTTGACGCCCCTCCTCTGCACCTGCGCATCTCCTGCGCTCCCTCCCAAGTACCGCTCTACCGCCCTGGCGTGCGGCTGTCCGTCTCCTCCCTCGCCACCCCTGCAACCCAAGAAAGGGAAGACTTTTCCATCTCCATAGGCTGGCGCTTGGCATACAGGAAGTGCCCAAGGAATCTCCAAGGGAGGAATTATTTCTTACTCCCTTTCAATCCACTTTGGGACTCAACACCCGGAATAACCTTTCTCAGACCACTAGACCGGATCGTGGACGCCCCTGGCTAAGATCCACGGACGCTCCCTGGTGCACACAGAACAAACCCGACGCCTCACCGTGGTGCCACCCACCTCTAGGCCAGCACACCCAGCGGGCGCCACCCCAGGGCCCCTGCACTCGCTGCCGCCGTGACTCCGGCACGTTCTCCAGACCCTTCCGTGGCCGGCGCCTCCTCTACCTCTGGGGCTTAGCTCAAGTCCTGCCTCCTCAGAGACCTCCCCCGACAGCCCCATGACGGAGCCCCCTGGCCCCTGGCTTCTCTCACAAACCTCCTCTGGTCTTCCTCAGGGCACTTCCCCCTGAGCTTGGCTTCTCCGTTTCGGATCTGTCTCTCTCGGCCAGAACAGAGTTCCAGGAGAGTAGGGACCGTGTCTCTTTTTTGCATCTCTATATCTAGCGGGCGGAGCGGTGGCCCTGCACAAACGTTATGACCACGTCCCAACTCCCGAACTTGAGAAGGGGCCCTTGTGGAAAAGGGTCATGAACGAGCATCCTGGATTTAGAGGCCCCTGAACCGAGTAACAGGTGGCCTTAGAGAGAAAAGCAGAGAGAGAGAGACCAGAGACCCAGAGAGACCCAGAGGGGAGGGTCGCGTGAAGACGGCGGCTGAGCCTGGCGTGATGTGTCTGCTGTTTTAAACCACCCAGTTTGGGGCAGTCGTCTACGCAGACACAGGAAGCGAACGCAGAACGCTCTGCTCTGATCTACGCGTTGCGGGTCCCCGACCAATAGTTGTTGGGTGAATGAATGAGAGCCTGGCGGGGGCCCCCCGGGGCCCAGCCCCCGCCCAGTCCGGACCCACACCCAGTCCCCGGCTCTCACCAGCCACCAGCTGTAGGTGTCCTCCTCCAGGAGCGCGTTCTGGGCCGTGAGCAGCGGCTGCATGGACCGGTTGAACCTCTCGTCGAACCAGGACGAGACCCTCTGCTGCCCGACGCAGCGGGCGCACGTGCAGGGCCTGTGCGCGTACTTCATGAACTTCTTGAAGTTCTCGGACAGCTCGACGACCATCTGCTTGGGGAACCAGGTGGTGGCCACCGTGGTGTGGGAGTAGTTCAGGAAGAAGGAGGTGAGGAAGATGAAGAGGACGAGGAGGGTAAGCACTTTGAGAGTCCTTTTCCTCACGGTCACCATTTCTGCTCTGTCCGGAAGGACGCCTCCCAGGGACAGGCTGGAGGAAATCACGCCCGGGAGCGGGGGGGACGCGGAAGAAAAATCCCAGAGATGGAGGCTCGATCACAAGGCAAGGCGGGGACTCCCAGGGGGACCGCGGCCGACTTCGCTCCCGCGGGCCAGTGGCCACCCCAGTGTGCCGGACATCACCCTGTGACGGCCGGCGGCTAAGGGACCACTCGGGGTGAGGTTGATTCCCCTTGCATATAATCTGTCTTTCCAGGAGATAAGCAGGCGGCTTGGTCAGCAGTCCTTAAACAGCCAATAGTGTCTCTCGAAGCTTTAATCAAACTTAATAATATGATTTCCGTTCCCATCCAAAGGGGTTGAGGGGCAATTAATCTTTGCGACAGATGCAGGGACTCTCGGAGGGGGCGGGGTGGTGAGGACCTCAAAGGAAGGGTCACGGTGCAGGAGAGAGGGAAGCTGTCTTTGCCACCGTCCTCCGGAAGGGATGATGTGTGCTGATACTTAATTACAACCCGGTCTTTCCCACGCTGTCACCATTAAGCAGCCTGCTTGACGAAGGCACTGAGGGCCGTCTGTCACCTGCACGGAAAAGGAGGAAGAAAACAGGGTGAAATCTCATTAGCTTGTTTTAAAAACCCATCTCTCTCTCCTCACCTCCTCCAGGATGAGCTCCGTGATCTCCCACTCTGTTGTCAAGCCAACGAGATGGGAGGCTACGGACGATTTACTCCCCGTCTTGAGCCTCGGGGTGTGCCTGTGGTTAACGGGATGTTGGCGTCTATTCTGCCAGGTTGCTAAGGGACACAGAAGTTGCCCCCCGCCCCATCTCTCCTGCAGCCAGAGCCTTGTACATGTAAGCGTTCAACCGAAGTTTGTGAAATGAGTCAACGATGCACGAACAGCGCCAGGCACCCAGAGACTGCTACGTACGTGCTCCTTTCTCGCTCCTTCACTCTCCTTTGGATTCTGAATTCAACAACAATTCTACGCTTCCCCGCACCCCGGCATGCACCCTCTGCCGGTCAGCCTCAGCCCTATGAAGCAGGCTTCCGATGGCCCAGGTTCAAGTTCTCGTTTACCAGCCCTGTGGTCTTGGGAAGTCCGTCAGTCTTCCCGGCCCTCAGTTTCCTCTTCTGTGAAATGGGAAAACAACACCTCCACTCAGAAGTGGTTAGAAAGGTAACGTAAAATGCGACACGCTGAGCTTCTGGGTTCTGTCAGGTGATCGTTCAGCTCTCCTTTTCCTCTTTCCACGCATGACTGAATGAGGATTCGTGGATGATCCACCAAAACCCGGACACGATGGTCGATCATTCCTGCGTACCTATCTCGTCCAAGAGTCCCCAAAGTGTACTGCCAGACAAACAGGGGTTCCCCGTTTTGTCCTCAGAATAAACAGGCTCAAAGAGACCACATGGCCCTCCCCAGGTCATGGGGAAAAGAGGAAGCAGGTCCTGAATCCAAATCCACACCCCTCTGATTCCACACGCGGGGAGGGGAGTTCCAGGATCAAGGACTCTGCTCGGGAAGTGATATACTATCTGGCAACTGGTCTTCGGCTGGAAGGGTGCACCGAAAGGGGGAGCAGATCTCATCAAAGGAAGCCAACAGGGACTCCTCGGATATGCACAGCACAAGTCCCCGGACGTCCCTGACCTTATGGCGGTCACACCTCTTCACGTGAGCATACTGACTCTGGTCTTTGCTTAGAATGTGTCCCCTGCCCCAGCCCCAATCTCCGTTGGGTCAATTTGTCCCCATCCTCAATGTGTAGATGCCACAGGTACATTTTTTTTTTAGGAAAGTAACGGTTGGAGGGCTATTGATTACTATAGAAAAAAGGGGGGGGGGGGCAAAAATCAGATTAAATCCATAGCGCATTCCTGGAGACATCCAGGGCTCCAATGTGCTACCACCCTCTACGACCTTCCTGATCTTCAGCCCAGCGGGCAAGGGGACATCTTGATTTGCCCAGTGCACCACTTCTCACTGTTCAAAACAACCCCACTTGTCCTGGTGACCTATGGGTGTCCAGAGTTGTCCCTTCTGGCCATTTCCCCCCCCCGCCCCGGTTCTTCCAGGAAGAAGCAGCTCTGTCACTTGAGTTAGATTAACCTGCTTACCGTCAAGGGCGGGCTCGGATTTAACTTGGCTGGCAAGGGATTCCCGGCCCTCTCGGTCCAGGGATGGATGGGTATGTGTGCTAAGTCCTCCAGTCAGACTGAAACCCCCTGACTTGTAGGAGGCGAAGAAACATGATCTTGCTCTGGCTGTTTGATTTTTGGACATAAAAGTCAAGGTCGTACTGGCCGGTTTAATGGCTCAAGTGGACGAAGCGAGGGCTGAGCAGGACCGGGGCAAGTGGTGCTGAACCTGGTCCAGCCTTACCTGCAGTCCACCCTCCGCCTTAACATCTGCGTGACATGAGACAGGTAACAAAGCCCCTTTATTTTGTAAAGCAGATTGCTTCTAACTTGAAGCAGTGCGACTGATCCACAGGTCAGAGCTGTCCCTGCCTTTGGGCTCCTGCCCAGGCTGACCCCACTGTGCGGAAAGACCATCCCGCCCTGCTTGACTCCTACTCATTCTTCGGGGAGCAGCTGGTGCTGACTCCCGGAAGAAGGCCTGCCTCCTCCTGGCAGGAGCAGACTCCTCTCTGGCTTCCACAGCATCTGGCTCCACTCCGGGTGCACTGTTTACTCATCTGTCTCCTCCCTGGGCCGGGAGCTCCACGAGGACGGGAACTCAGTCTCACTCACTGATGGGTCCCCGTCACCTGGCACACACACACGGCACAAAAGGAACGCCAAAGCAGATGCCGGGAAAGACAAGGGCCAACCATCCAGAGGGGAGAGCTGGGCAGAAAAGCACAGATGGAGAATCAGAAGATGCTGATTCTCAACCAGGCTGTACCGCCCGTTTGCTGTGTGGCCGTGGACAAGTCACCTGCCCTCTCTGAACCGTTTCTTCAACTGGAAAATGGGGCTGGTATCACAGATTCTTTCCACTTTGCTGGGCTGTCACCCAGTCAAGGCTTGTCCGGTCATCTGATCCACGCACTGCATATTTTCTAGGGCTCTGCGATGCTCCAGGCTCTGGGATAGGTGGTTGGGACACATCAAGAAAGAGTCTAAGGTGGGAGGTTTCCAGGCAGACGCAAGGCCCTGGTGCCTTTGGGAGAAAGGAGGCTGGTCCACCTGGATCGATGTGGAGGAGAGGAACAGGCATGTGTGAGGGTGGGGTGGGGAGCACGGGGCTGTGGAAGCCACTAGAAAGGCTAAGTTTGCTCAGAGTGACATGGGGACCCGCCGACACCAAGGGCAGAGACAAAGTCACTCAAATAGAGGACTGTTGGACCGCACAGATCAAATCAAGTTCTGAATGAGCCGTCAGGGTCCCTACAAGGGCATGGCTCCATGGGACAGATATTCATGCTCTGAGCTGATGCTGGGCTGGAGTGAGGGGGGGAACAGAGGGCAAGGCTGGGCTGCAGAAGCAGGGGAACCACAACACCCTCCTCCCGTCCGCTCAGCACGTCCCCGTAGCCGCATCTCCGAGGCCAGAGCGCTCGCCCGGATCCCATCCCAGCAGAGACCTTCTGTGCCAGCATCAGTGAGTGCTTTCCAAAGCCCTCGCGTGCACGGCAATGGAAAAGCGAGAACACCCTTCCACCCCTTCCCCGGCCCCGGGGAAGAAACAAGGAAAGCGTGACTGCCCTGTACTCCAGTAAGTGACGCAGCCTGTGACGCACGGGCGAAAGCCAGCCCTGCTCCCGGGAGCGGAACCCGGACCAAGATGCCACGGGCCTGAGACCTCCGCGAGCGTGTGGCGAGGGAGGCCGGCCACACCTCCCCCGGGGACACGGCCCCCTGGCCCGCCTGCAGAGTGACGGGCACCTCTCAGCCACGTGCTGGAGGACAAGCCCGCTCCCTTTAGTCGCACTTGGCAGATACCACGTCTCTTCCGAACTGGACCGCGGCATCCCTGTGCCTCGCCAGCCTATCGGTGCTGTTTCCCAACAGTGTTCGCTCACGTCGCATCTCTGCGTGACATTTTGGCCATCCTCGCGATATTTCAACCTTTTTCACTATTAGATTTGTTAAGATGGCCTGTGATCAGTGATTACGGCAGGCTGAAAGCTCAAATGATGGTTAGCACTTTTTAACAGAAAAGGATTTCTACGTTAAGGTATGCACCTTGATTTTTTAAGGCACAATGCTACTGCACACATAACAGACTCCCCCGGTGGAAGTATAACTTCTGTAGGCACCAGAAAACTCATTTGACTCACTTTGTTACAATATCCGCTGGATCGCGCTGAACTGAACTCTCGAGATCCCCACGGTATGCCTGTACTGGAGGAGGCACGGAGAACGTGTTTGTGACAGTCTAAAGGGGTCACTGGCACAATGGTGACACACGTTAGCACCTTTTCAAGGATCCAGAAAGTCACGATTTCCCTCAAGAGGGTGCTGAGCAAGGATAAACCTCCCTGGCAACAGGGAGAGGCTGGCGATGACCAGCCACTGACAGATGAGCTGTTTTAAATGCTTGGAAAGCCTGGTGAATGAACCGCACGGGTTTCTGTTCCGTTCACGCCTGCCGCGGTGCACAGATCCCCCAAGGCTGGGATGCCCCCGGCTCTCCGCAAAGCCCCCGCAGGAGAATTGCCAGTGAAATGACCAAGGGGGGCGAGTCGATGGGTGGGTACATCAGCACGTCGCGTGAAGAAGCGCAGTGCTGCCCTCCGTGTGGACCCCCCTCCGTGTGGATCCCCACACAACCGGGCCAAATGGATAATCATGCTTATTTTCCTGACATGGGAAACTGAGGCTCAGAGAAGGCAAGCGACTCGTCTAAGGTCACACAGAGAGATGGTGGCAGAGCCAGCACTCCGCCCCCGCCTTCTGCTGCCCCTTCTAGATCTTTCTGTACAGCCACAGCTACTCTTCTATTTCATCAACACCTGCTCTCATCTTCATTACTTCCTTTCTTGTCATTTCTTTGGGCTTGAAATCTGTCGTCTTTCCAATTTCTTAAGACACATACTACCTTGCCATGCCCTCTCCCTCTGCATCTAATAATGTCTTTGAATTAGGTATTGCATTCATTTCAGTTATTGTATTTTTCAGTTCTAGAATTTCCATCTGAGCCAAACTTTTATGGGTTCTTGTTTTCTTCAGGTGAGATCCCCCCTCTTGTCTATCGTCCTGCAATTATTCACCACAGTTATTTTAAAGACCATCATGTCTGTCCCTTGTGACATTTGGAGAACATGTGGGTCTACTGCTATTGTCTATTTTCTCTCTTTATTTCTCTTCCATCATTTGGTTCTGTCTCCCGGCATGCCTGGTAACTGTGCATACCGTACGTGCCAAAAGCACAGAGGCCCTGGAACAGGCTGTCCTTATTCGGAGAGGAACGTGAGCAGGGACTTTGTTCCAGTTGGTGACTGGGATGAGGGGGGCCACGCTCTAGTTTTCACAGTGACTGGTCATTTCTGGTTTGCCCTCACTCAGAGGCTCTTCTCAAAGGATAGCGGGGATGTCTACCGAGGCCCCTCCTCCTTGCCTGCTCTCACCTCCGATTTCTGTCTCACCTGCACTGTGAGGTTATCAAAAGCGGGGTCCAGCCTTTTAACCTCTCGGCTGCTGTTTTTGGCTTCGTTTCTCGGGGTCTGGTCCCGTGCAACTAAAATACTGGTAAATGCCTTGGAAGGAATAAAAGGTGCAGGACAATCCCTCTTTTCTCTCTGGTTCCTTCTGCTCTAGGTTCTTGGTCACTTAGGGTTGGGCTGACCTGGTGGTCCCGAGTTCCATTTTTAATTTAATTAGTTTTACCCCCAGCCTTGTGAGACGGCCCAACACGGAGCTGTTTGTCTCTGCTTGTCTCTGCAGCCTCCTACGAGCCAGCACGTCCCTCAGGCAGGAAGGCTGCAGGATGTAAGACTCAAGCCCTTCTTGTCCCTTCTCTCTCGATCTTCCTCTTTCAAGTCCCGGCTGCCTCAGCTGCTCTCTTAACACCTTCAAAGAGCTGGATTTCTTTTTTTTTTTTATTTTTTAAAAATGTTCATTTATATTTGGCGGGGGGGGGGGGGGCACAGAATCCGAAGCAGGCTCCAGGCTCCGAGCTGTCAGCTCAGAACCCGATGCGGGGCTCAAACTCACGAGCTGTGAGATCACGACCTGAGCCGAAGTCGGACGCTTAACCGACTGAGCCACCCAGGTGCCCCTCAAAAAGCTGGATTTCTGTCTCATCCGGCTTTGATAGTCCTCGGTGGGAGAAATGGTCTACAAGCTTCCTCCACAGCTGCAAGTGGAGGCCACAGTCTTTCCTCTGCTTCTCTGATGACTGGGGCCTGGCACAGCTTCCTGGGTGCATCAGGTGCTTGGCAAACCTGGAGGGGGTGGGGCCCAAAGACGCCCCAGGGGTGCCACACAGATTGCATCGCCTCCTACCAGCGGGGTGGGCAGATGGACAGGTGGAGGGCCAAGGCTGCCCCTCTCGTCTGCCACCCCCTTCCCCGGCTCCGTCTGCTTTCACTTGGCCTCCGCACACACCAGCTTCAGGATGCACCGCGAGGGGGACTTCCCAGCTCAACCCATCCCGAGAGCATGACGAGCGGCTACGGGGACTTAGTGCCCACGAGGCTTTGGGTCATTGGAAACTGGCTCCCACTCAACGTCCTGGCCTTTGGGGGTCCCGGCGGCTTCGCCTGGGGGCCCAGGGTGGCATGAAACAGGAACGAGCTGGTGAAGGGTCCCATCACTTCTAGCAAAGAAGATCCCTTCTCCCCTGAACCGCTACCCAGCCCCGGCCTGTTCACTGGACTCTTGGAATCCACCTCGTCTGGTTCTGTGAGGCACCTGCTAGTGAGTCACGGTCAACAGCTGTCGGAAGAACGACACAGACGGACCCGGGTTCGAATCCCGATTCCTTCCATTCCTGCTCGTGTGCTCTTGAGATTTCCTCCTATTCCTGGTCGTGTGCTCATGGGAAAGGCACTTCATTGCTCTGATACTGATTTCTGGACCCAGGAAGCGGGACTAATAGTGCCCACACAGGAGGGCTATGATAGATTTAAAAGGACACGCACAGAAGCAACCAGCTGGTCTCACACAGAGGTGGTGCATGATAAACATCAATTCTCTGCCCTCCCTAAGGTTCAGGCCTTCATTTATTAAAAAAAAAAAAAATCCGACAGAACCCCTGGCTTGCCCTCCTGGCAGGCTTGTTTAAAAGAACAAATGAAATCGGGCATGAACAACCCCGGGGGCATCATGAAAATGATGCTTCCAGCTTGCTGCATTCGTGACGCCCATTCCTTAAAGGGCTGCTCCCTATTCTACTGGCCACGACCTCCGAGGACCTGCAGGGAAGGGGTCCCAAAGCCACGAAGGGGCTAGCAGCCGGCAAAGTATATGGAGTCCACACAGCCCCAATTCTCTGTGCAAAGGTTAATCTGTAGAGCATCAACCTTGTCCACACGTGAGGGCATCCTGCTGTTTGCACGGCCCGCTAGGCTGGGTCCAGTCCACTGGAGTGAGGACTCTTTCCTCCCTCCTCAGTGTCCCCCCCAGGGCCTGAAAGTTTGGGAACCACATTTCCCAGCTTCCCCTGCCTGTAGGGCTCGGGATGCGGTTGAGATTCGGGCCAGTAGTAGTTGGATGGGCAAAAGGGAGGCAGGACCATCCTCCTTCCCACAGGGATGGGTGCTGCTTTGCGGTCTGAACCTTGGGCCCAGAACCACCTGCCTCCCTCACTTCCGGGCTGCAGATTTTGCCTGACTTCCTGTAGTTTCCTGGCCTCTGGACCTCGGCCCGGAGGAGTAGGGCCAAAATACCCAAGGACTGTGCTCCTGTCACCTTTCCAACAACTTTGTAAGCACCAGATCCCGCGAATCCAACCCGCCTGCTTAAAACTTCTGTCTGTCTTCCCCTATAGCGTGGGGATAAGCATGGAACCTACCTGTCAGGGCTGGACCGAGAAAAACAGGAGTCAATGCAGGTCAATGGCTTAGAGCGGCGCCCAAGCACATCCCGAGTGCTCTCTGGACTTTAGGGTTTATTCCTTCAGTGGGTTCCATTTTCTTGCACGGACTACACCCCCTCTTACATCTCTGCCCCACTTCTTCTGACAGATGTAGAGGCTGAGCTCGCAGAGGGGAAATGACTCGTCCAATGACACAGGGCAATGGCACCAGAGCTCAGAGGAGAGCCAGGCCCCAGATTCCCAGACGTGCCTGGTTCCGGAGACAGAAGTGCTCTGTTCATGCAGCTGTGCTGGCGAAAGGAGCTCGGAAGGCGTTGCGGGCTGAGCCCAAGCAGGGAAAGAGCCAGCAGAGGCCCAGGTGGTCCGGCTGCTGCAACCAGGGGTGAGGCCCTGCAGGAAAATCCGAACCTGAGCCCCTGGGACGGTGACCCCAGGGACATTACGTGGGCTGCTTGAGCTTCCAGTCTGCCGTCTGTAAATGGGGGGTAAAATCCAGCCCTGCCTCTGAGGTGGTTTAACAGGAAGGAGGCGTTCTCTCTGCCGGACCCTATTCTAAGCAGGACAGCAGGTCAAACTGCCCGAGCCCACGACACTCCTGCTGCCGGGACGGGGTATCATCTCCATCTTTCCGAGGTGGGAACAGAGGCTCGCAGCAGTCAGGTCACCTGCCCCAGACCGTCCACTGGCGGGTGGTGAAGGGGCAGGCAGAGCCCGGCGGGTGGCGCCCAGGGGTCTGCCCTGCCCTGAGCCTGGTGCGGGGGGTGCAGGAGAGGGTGAGAAGCCCCGCCGGGCAGGGGTGAGAGAGAGACCTCCCTGCTTGTTTGGTTCTCGCCCTGGGGGGCTCGCTCCAGCTCCTCTCCACCCACTCTGAGTCACCCACAAAGCTGGCAGCTGTATCCCCACAGCCCGGCCGGGCCTGGATTGGCCCCAAGCCTCTCCCCTCCCCTGGGGCAGGAAGAACCGACCAGCCAAGCTACAACCATTCCCTGCACAAACTATCAGCCGGGAGGAACCGGGCCACGACGAGCGGAGGCCTGAGTGGTGGCCCCGGGCACGCAGAGGCAAATGGGGGTCATGACAGGCTCCCCGACACGCAGGGTAGGGTGTGGCTATTTCTCTCTTTGCGGAGTAAAAACCAGGCCCGATGAACCCGGCCAGCAACTGTGCTCACCTTGAGGCCTCTCTCCCCCCTCTGGGCTTCCCAGAGGACAGAGGACAACGGAGACGGCCCCCCCACTCTGGGGCAGGAGCCCTGCAGTCCGGCAGTGACACTGAGTCACCTCAGGACTTCAGGCGAATCCACATCCTTGGGCTTCAGTGCCTCGTCTGTACGACGGGACAATGATGCAGCCCCTGCACACCCCAGACTCAGTGAAGAGAGAGAAAAAAATAATGCACACGAGGTTAGCGTGGACAGCCACTTCCCAAAGGGACGGGCCGCCCCCACGTTATGAAAACGTTACCCAGAACGCTGAATATGTACCAGGGATCAGAATCGGTGCTAAGGGTTTAAGGACATAGAAAGCGTCCAGAATGATCCTGACCCTCAGTAAATGCCAGTCGTTACCAACATTAACATCAGGGAGATTTCACCCCGCCCTGGTGTCATCACACGTTTGAGAAACCAAACAAGCATGCCTTGTGGGGGGAGGGGTGGGGTTCAGATGGAGGGAGCGCCCTGTGCGGAGCGAACGCCTCACTCCGATTTGCACCCCGCCACCTGCCGTGCAGATCCCGTCTCCCCCTCGGATTCTCTCCTGCAACAATGACTGGGCACAGGCCATGTGGCCGCAGCTCTGTGACGTGCCGGTCAAACCAACGGTTCGGGAAAGCCAATGACCTTCATCCTCGCCCTCCTGGAACTTAACATTACAGAGTGGGGCGGAGGCTGCCATTACCAAGGAATCACCCAGGGAACTGTGAAAAGGGGTGGTGGTTCAACTCTGTGCGTCCACTCAGCTAGGCCATGGCGCCCAGTTGCTTGGTCAAAACACGATCCTCGGCATCGCTGGGAGGGCGGTTTAGAGACGTGGCCGCCATCTATCATCAATTTGACTTTAAATAAAGAAGATCAGCCTCCAAAATGTGGTGGGCCTCATCTAATCAGTTGAAGGCCTTCAGTGCAAAAACGGAGGCTTCCCGGAGAAGGAATTTTGTCTCAAAGCTGTGCCAGGGAGAGGCGCCTGGGTGGCTCAGTCAGTTGAGCATGCGGCTCTTGAGTTTTGGCTCAGGTCACGATCCCAGGGTCGTGGGACTGAGCCCTGCATAGGAGCTCAGCGCAGAGCGTGCTTGAGACTCTCTCTCTCTCTCCCTCTGCCCTTCTCCCCCACTCTTGCTCTAGACAAACAGACACACAAACAAATAAAGGAAGCCTGAGGCTTCCATGACAGATGGGTAACTAGGTAGAGAAGACAAGAGCCTCCGGACTGGGGAAGCTGCAGGTGCGAAAGGTGTCTCAGCGAGAGCAGGTGAGTCTGAAGGAACTGAAAGAGAGAAGGCCACGCAGAACAGAAACCCAGAGAGCAAGATGCAAAACGGAGCTGGAGGGTGGGCGTGGGCCGGGCCCAAGGGCTGGGGTGACATCCCGGGAGTCGCAGGAAGCCCCTGCAGGGTTTGACACAGTGAGGCTTCCAGACCAGGCTCAGGGAGGTCAAGGCTTGCCTACGTCCTGCTGCAAGGAGGCCAAATCGGGGCTGACAGAACGGCCATCCCCTCTTGGCCCTGCAGGCCAGGGAGCACAGAACGTGTGCACCCGGGCCTTCTGGGGGTTCAGGCGCAGAGCTGGGCATCCGGGCTTTCCCTCCAGATGTTTCTTCCACCTTCCCCACGTACTTTGCGCCCGGGGGGCGGGCCTTAGGGTCTGCATCTATGGGCTCCCACTCGGGCTGGCTTCCTGTGGGTTTGGCCCACGGGAACGAACACAGGCAGGAGACTGGAGGGACAGGGGGCAGAGATTCGGGGCTCCGGCCCCTCCGTGCGTCCACCAGCTCTGTCTTGGGATCTCGGCAACATCTCCGTCCTTAACCTCTCACCCCCTCAGCCCTAGAGCTGGAAACCCCCCACTGTTTCCATCCCTGGGGACAGCACCGCCCTGCGGTCCCTCTACCCCAGACCACATCCTGGTAAATAACCCTTCCCTCAAGCCGCCCTCTGTGGCCCACGTGTAGTGCACTGCATCCTGCTGGCAGGAGCAGCCCCCCACCCCCACCCCGGCCGGTCCTGTACCAACAGCCCCAGGAGGTGCCCCACGGGCGGCCCTGCCCCCCACTTCTAGAAACAGCCCTGGCAACCTCAGAGGATTCGCGTGAAGGGCTGGTTGGGGCCAGCTGGATGCCCAGAGCCTTGGCAACCCTCCTACCTTGGGTAGCTGATCTTTCTGGAACCTTCCCAACCCCGTTCCCACTGCTGCCCAGGAACTCACCCATTGGGAGGTCTTCCGCGGAGATGGCCTGTGGCCAGGACAGAGCCAGAGCCCGCCGGGGCTCCCCTCAGGCTCCAGGCTCCCTACATTCCAGGTCCCAGGCTCCCCACATTCCAGGTCCCACTAGGGGGCGCTCTAACACACCCAGGGCCCCAGCGGGCTCCCCAGCACTGCCTCCTCCAGGAAAATGCAGCTGCTGCAGGCCAGCCACAGGGCCAGGCCCCTCCAGCCCCAGGCTGTTCTAGGTGGTGACTGCAGCTTGCCCCCCCGCCCATTCCGGAGCCCTTCGCCACCGGTTCACCTGCCTCTCCCATCTGCCGGCCCCCCGACTTCTGTCACACCCCAACATCAAACTCTGGGACATAATCCTCATTGTTTTGCCGTGGCCCCCTGGGGTGTCTCCTCCGTATCTCGGGATTGGCTTGGCTGCCTCCCCATCTTATCCACGCACAGTCGGCCCGGCCCGCAGCGTCGATATCTGACACGTTTTCCTGCTGGACCCCTGGCAATGTGCCCAGCGGCTCTCTGGGGGCAGGTACCCTCCACTCCGCTTTGCAGGGGTGGGGGTAGTTAGGCTCTGAGATGCTAAGCTTTCCCAAGGCTGCACGGCTTCTTAGGGAAGCCAGGGTGTGAGAGAGGCAGTTCCAGGCCCTTTGGGGAAGGTACGACTATCAATACCATTTTACAGACGGGACAGCTGAGGCCCTCGGCCTTAAGATACTGTCTCAAGGTCACAGGGCTAGGAAGGGCGGGGCTGACGCCCGAGGCCTCTCTTCTCTTCAGTGCTGCTCTGCCCAGCCTCTCACGGGGCCTCTTACCTGTGGGGACACCTGTACTTTACTGCCCACACCAGGGGGCCTGTCTCTCTTCACCTCCAGACCGTGAGGCCAGACTGGGATCCCGCACGTGGCAGTTCATACGTGTAACTCTCTGCTCCGCACACCCAAGGGCCCCGGTGACTCAGAAGTGCTGGGCTGATGACAACCAGAGAAGGAAGGGAGGCTCCATGGAGGAGGTGACCGTGGAGACCGAGGAGGGTGGAGAGGGTGGGGTCCCAAAAAAGTGCACGGTGGCGGGAGCGGCGGCGGTGGTGATGATGGGGGCATCTCACGCAGTTACGGAAATCAGGGTGCCCTTCTGAGTGGCTGCGGTGGGCAGGCGGGGTGGGGGGGGAAGTCTTTTGGAATGTGGTCTTGAGATAAAGGCATTGGGAGCCACTGATGGTTGGTGAGCAGCACACAGCAGTGATGCGACTGGCATATGGAAACGAGACTGGATGGGGTGCACACGGCGTCCCCTGGAGACTGAAGACGAGCCCTGTCTCTATCTTGGTGGCTTCGGAAGCTCATCTCCTTTGGGGCCTGAGTCTCCCCGCTCCTTCCCGCGCTGACTCGATGGTTGGCCCGGGTCCCCCACACCCAGGCGGTGCTGACAGGTCGAGAGAGCCCCCTTCTTATGGTTGGAAATCCTCCTCTCCTTACCCTGGTACCTCTTGCCTGCTCCTTCGCTGGGGGTGCGGCTGGAGGGGAAAACACAGATTCCTTGGAGCACAAACAGTGGTTCAGAATGGGACGTTTGGAGACGTGCCCGTGAGAAACACGATTAAGCGGGATTAGGGTCAGACGAGAAGGAGTGGATATATTTTCATATTTTCAGCCGCACAAAAGGAATGCAAATCCGCAAATCTTCTTATGTGTGTAGACTGAGCCGTGCTCAATGCAGTTTGAAGACAGCCACGCAACTGCAGCCACATGCAAAGTGCAGAGCATGTAACACGGTTGGGGCTGCACGCCGAGGCTCATGCCTGCCCCCAGAAAGAAAGAGATCTCCCCGATCTAGGTGGTGCAGAAGTCCCGACAAAGGAAAGACTATTCAGGACTCTGAGACCCCCGCCCCTGCCCCGCCTCGGAGGTCTGTCGCTGGTTCTAAAGGGCTCCTGGGTACCTGACAGGTGGAGTCCTGGCGGGTTTGGCGGGAAGGTTTAGACAGCTGATAGGTAGGTAGCTTGAAGAGATAACGTTCCTCCCAGGCTCCGACTTCCAAGAAGAGATTTGTTTAACTCTTACTGTGCAGGGGCATCGCGAAGGCTCCTGAAGGAGTTGAGGTGACGATCTCCAGTGACATCCAGAATGGGGATTCAGACTACAGGATAAACCCAGCGGCCAGTATGGCGAGAGGAGCCCAGCACCCACTGGGGTTCGGAGACGGGCAGGAGCCCTAGGCAAGCACGAGCCAGACGCCTCATCCTGCGGCACCTATGGGCCACACGGGCGCACACAGGCCAGGGGACCTACTCGGGGCCACTCGCGTGGCCAACAGTGGGTGGAGCCAGAGACCTCAGGTCTAGATGCCACGTGGGAAGCAGCTCCAAAGCCTGATTAGCCGTGTGACCTCGGACAAGCCACTTGGCCACGCTCAGCCATACCCTGCCCTCGTGTGCAGAACCAAAACAGCAACAGCACATGCCTCACGGCTTCTCAGGGAGCGGCACGGGACGGTGAGGGGACGGCGGCCCCCACGGGGGCCGTTAGCCCATGTGATCGCTGCTCTGTATTGACCCTCTAGAGAGCAGTCACCAACTTGGTGCCAAGGACAGCTCGACAAGCTGGTCTCAGAGTTCTTTTCCTGTTAACTCACTGAATCCGTTCAGATGTCCATTTTGTGGATGAGAAAACGGAGGACCAGGGAGGTTAAGCCGCTTGGCCCAGAGTCGTACATTTCAGAAACGTGAAGCCCAAAGGTGACCCAAGCAAGCACAGCCACAAACCTGGAGCTTTTCGAGCTACGTATCTGCCCTTCAGGTGACAGAGCCCATCACCTCCCCTGAGGGTGCGTCCACACAGGCGGGGGGACTGTCTCCACTCCACCCTACTCCCCCTGACCCCCCACAAGGTGCACACAGCTGCCACTCACCCTCTATCCGTGGAGGAGGCAGGCAGGGCAGGAGAGAGGGGACGAGCGAGCCTCGCTGACCCACAGGACAGAGAACGCCCTTGCGGCCGGGGCGCCAGGTGGGCATTCGACCCTGGGAGTCCCCCGCCCACCCCCCATCTGTGTCTCTGCTGAGTCCTGGGGGCGGGAGACTGCACGGCTCGTCCCCGGCTGCCCGTCAAAGGGCTTCCCACTCAGGGAACACAGCACCTTTGCCAGCACTTTCTTGTTCTGCCCAATTTTCTTTCAAACAGGTGTCCTTTCATCTCTTCCAGGGCAGCGGTGAGAGACGGGACTTTGAAAGGGCGGGCGGCCATCCCGGGGTCTCAGAGAGACCAAGGCTGGACAGGGGGGGCCCCGGCACGATTCTGGGCGTAGCGGAACATACACAGCACAGGGCAGGAATGGCGACCCAAGTGCCAGCCCTCAGATTCTGCCAGCTGGGGGACCTCGGGAAGCCTTCCTTGCCTTGGTGTGTCTGGAGAGGGGCTGTCCCACAGGCTTCCGTTCATACTTGTCTTTGGCCTTCTGGGGTCCTGACCCTCTACACCTTCTCCTTCCCTGTCCCAGTGAGTGACCAACACCATCCTTTACTGGGGAAGACACTCCCGGGTGGATTTTGCATCTGTGTGTGTGTGTGTGTGTGTGTGTTGTGGACCACAGCTTCATAGCAAACATTTCTATGATCCATAGAGAAAAGGAATAACCATCGAAAACCTGGAAAGAGGAGCTATCAGGATGGATTTGCGTCCTCTTTGCTGTGTATTGGCATGTTATGGTTTCAAACCCACCTCCTTATGATTTCAGCAAAGCTCTTTTGACCTCAGGGTGGGTTGCCTTCCACCGAGAAAGCCGTGTCAGGACGCTGTCATTCACACCTGCTGGCCGTAAGCACGCGGGAGCTCACGCAGTGCCCAAGTTGCTGGGGGCTTGGCGATAAAAACATAACGGAGCGGCGGCTATGACATGATGGGCATTTAAACTTCAAATACCAAAGGGACGCCTGGGTGGCTCAGTCGGTCAAGCATCCGACTTCGGCTCAGGTCATGATCTCGCGGTTCATGAGTTCGAGCCCCGAGTCAGGCTCTGTGCTGACAGCTCGGAGCCCGGAGCCTGCTTCGGATTCCGTGTCTCCCTCTCTCTCTGCCCCTCCCCGGCTCGCGCTCTGTCTCTCTGTCTCTTAAAAATAAACATTAAAAAAAAAGAAGTATTAAACGTTAAATATCAAGAATTGCGAGGACTCACTGAGTGTTTGGCCCGGGCGAGGCTCCTCTTTGCTGACCTAAGGAACTCTCCGGAAATCTTGAGACACTTGCTCCTGCCTTGGCCGGGCCATTCCCAGTTGGCAGTGGCATTAACCCGGCAGCCGTCTCAGGAGGAGAAGGGACATCTGTTTCTGCCTTGGTGAGGCTTCTCCTCGTGGGCAGGGGTGTGAGCCACAGAGCTGTCCCTGGGCCACTACGGAGCAGCCCCTGGACCAGCCGTCCCTGGACCTTCGGAGGAGCCCACCTCGCCTGTCAACACCAGTGCCCTCACCGCGAGCTACGTGCCCCGGCATCGAGGGACCCAAGCCGACAGCTGGTGCTTGGAAGGCCTGACTCCACAGACAACCAGCTCCTAGCAAGGTGCACCTCAACTGAATTTGGACTCTATTCCTCCCGTCGCCCCTGTGCCTGGAACAACAGTGTAATTCATCACTGGTTTGGAGTATGTTATTTCTTTAATGGCTTATTAAGATACATCATCCTCTATCCTACTGGCTTGTGAAATATTACTATTATAAATTATAACTCCCTCAGTGAAGCTGTGTTAAATTATTGGCGGAGACAGTCTCAGTCTCTGAGCAGAACTTGCCTCAAATACAATATTCTTGCTAATGCAGATAATAAGCACATGGTCTTTAGGTTCAACTTCTATTTACGAGGCTCTCACAACGTGCCCGGCTGCTAATCTTCTCCCTCTTTTCCAGATAGGTAGCCAGGCCTGGCGAGATAAGGGACTTCTGGTAAGCTTTGGCCTGGACCCGGCCCCAAGAACCTTCACTCCCTCCTGTTTTGGGAGCTCAGCCTCTGTGAGCATTGACTGAGCTATCATCCTGCCCCCAAATTCAGAAGGGGAAACTCTGAGCCCGGGCTCTGGGCAGAAGAGGTGTGAGATCTCTCCCATTCATAACAGGCCCTCGTCCACACCCAGGAGCCTCGCGGCGCCTGCCGCGATCCAAGCAACGGTAACAGGCTAGCTGCTCAGTTAACGGGCGGCGATAAAAAGCAAACCCCGGACCGAACATGCTCTCCTGCTCCCCCGTGCCCCTCGACGCCTGCGAGATCCTCCTAGAACTGGTCCTTGCCTACTTTCCGACCCCACTCTCCACGCCTTCCCTTTGCCCACTGTGCTCCCCAGCCCCGTGCCCCCTTGCAAGATGACAAGCCCAGGACCCGTGCACCGCCTGTGCGCCCTGCCCGGATGCTCCTCCCACAGACAGGACGACACCCACCACTTAACTCAGGATGCTGGGTCCCATGTCAGCTCGTCAGAGAGACTCTCTCTGAACCTTCTGCACGCCTGAATCACACCGTCTACCACCCTCTGCACCTGGCCCACCTCTGTTTTCCAACGTTACATGCTTATGGATAGCTGAAAAGGTTCTCCATGCAATTAGGGTCCTTGAGCTCAGACTCCGTTTTGTTCCCCGTCATGTTCCTACAACGGTGATCTTACATCATCTTGAACAATCACCTGAAAGGTAGGTATTATCCCATTTTACAGATGATAAAACTGAGGCTGAAAGACACTGAACAATTGCAATTTGCACAATCTCACAGTTAGTAGGTGTTAGACCTCGGGATCAAATCCAGACTTTTTCTGTGCCAACCTATTGTCAAGAGACAGTCCTCCAAGGGTCTCGTGCATTCCCACACGTCTTACTGGGTGGGCTCAGAATGCAAAGCCCTGACCAGTCCTTTATCTGGATTGTTTTTCAGGGTTATGTTTGCAGCAGCCAATTGCACGACCTGAGGTAGTCTGGGACCAAAAGAGGGCTTGCTTACCGTTTGCTACAAAATCCTGAACTTTATAATCAGTAAAATGCCCTTGTTAAGTGCCTCGTTGCCCACGAGCAACTTTCTGGCCACTTCCCTTCCCCCCAAATTCACGTGAGACAAGGATGTGTTGGAAGGAAGGAACCAAAAGAAAATTCATTTGACTGAAGAAGGCTAAGCCAATGAATTCGGCGCAGGCATTGTGGAAAACAGATAACACTGACAGGCGAAAGTTGCTCAAATGTTTACATCTTTGTGACCTTCAGAGTCAGCTCAGCCATGAAGTGTCTAGAGTTCGACCGAACGAGGAAAGTGGTCAGGCTGAGCCCGAATGGTCACTGAGAGCACAGGCCGTGTCTCATTTACTTCTGTATCTCTGGCACTGTACCCGTATGGGGGCCTGTTTCACGGGCAGATGGACAGAGGGATGACGCCGAACGATAACAGCCTTGCTGGTCGACTCCCACACTGACTGCTCGTCGGGGAGGAAGCAGGAAGGGCTGGGCTCTCTTACATACAGGAGTTTTAATTTTTATTTTTAAGTTTATTCATTTATCTAGAGGGAGAGAGAGCGAGCGAGCGTGGGGGAGGCGCAGAGAGGGAAAGGGAGAGGGAAAATCCCAAGCAGGCTCCGGACTGTCAACATACAGCACAAGGTGGGACTCGATCCCACAAACTGTAAGACCATGATCTGAGCTGAAATCGAGAGTCAGATGCTTAACCGACTGAGCCACCCAGGCGCCCCCACACGGGGGCTTGTTAAGCGTTCCTTCTGGGAAACTTTCAAGGAGTTCACAGGCCAGTAACCAGGCAGAACTGCTGTCTGATTATTCTTTTTCCAGCTGAATGAGCTTCAGTTAATGGAACACTTTAATAAGTCCTTCTGGGTCCCAGGGAAAGAGAGACGTTCCTCTGCTCCTAGAAATGAATTTCTGGTTCCACGGCCACAGGCCCCACACCAGAGAGAGGCGAGGACTGCTTGAGGCTCTTATCTGAATGCCCGAGGCAGGATCACCGAGGTCGTGCCCCCTACACTGGGCATCCCTCTGCTGAGAGTTCCAGGCTCACAAAATCAAAAGGGAGCTGCTGGAAGGCTCTGTCCCGATGCCTGACTGCCGCCTGCCTCGGAGGCAAAGGCTTGTGGCATTTCAGGATCACAGAGGAACGGAGGGAGGACCCTACCTCTCTGCTTCCTTTTCCAGGTAGGGAAAGCAAGGCTCAGGGACGTGACTTGTCCGAGGCTGTATAGGCGTCTGTGGTGGCAGCAAGACTTGAACTCGTGGTCCCTAACTCTCCAAACATGTCCCTTCCAGCACACCCCGCCCGTGAGCTGCTTCAGCAGGTGCCAGACAGGTGTCAATACCAACCAAGACAGAGGAAGAAGGGACCTCCAGGCGGGACGGGACGCTGCCCAAGATCACAGCCTGCTGATGGCCGTGCCGGGCCACAGGTGTGTCTGCTTCTGCCCCGCCCCCCCCACCCCCTACCGAATATGAAGCTACTTCAAATGTCAACCAGGAATGAACTGTACAAAATGGGTTAAGGAATCAGATGAGTCGTTTCCTATTAGATATACACTTTTCTTCTGCTCCACTCAATTCTGTTTGATTTCTTTTCTTTTTCTTGTCTTTTTCCTTCTCTCTCTTTTTTTTTTGCTACATAGCCATGACCCCCTACCTCACCCCTGCAGACACTTGGAGGTGACAGATGGAGGAAACAACAGAGACTAGTAGCTGTGTTGGTGGGAGAGTGGGGAGGCAAACACACAGAGGGTCGAAGAGTGTTCTGCTACAACAGTCACATTCCCTGCCCCAGGGCCTTTGCACCTGCCACCCTTCCTGCCCCGCCTAGAAAATTCTTAGCCTGGAATCCACACAGCCTGCTTTCTGGCTGCATTCATGGTTCTGCCCACATGCCCTCCTTGGAGGGGCCTTCCCTGATCCCCCTAAAGTCGCATCGCTGTCAGTGCTCCCTTGCTCAGCTACATTTCCCTTTGCAGACTCAGTCACAAAATGACACTTCACTGTACACGGTATTCCTTCTCTATTTGTCTCTCTTCCCCCACTAGGGGGGGCAGGGACCTCACCTGTGTCCTTCACTGCTGTGTCCCCCATACTGAGAACAGCGGTGGGCCCTCAATATGTGTGGGCCGCACACAGGATGCAAAGTGCTCAGAGCTCAGCGAGCAGAGGTCCCTTTGGGTTTGTGTAGAGTGGGAGGTGGTGGGGGAGGGGGAGTTCTGGGTCATTTCTGGGCCTCAGTGTCCTCATATGGAAAATGGGATGGTGACAGTGACATCCTCAAGGCAGGGTGGCCCACGGATGGCCCAGGGCAAGTTTCCCCCTCCGTCCTGAGCTCTGCTGGCCCCGGACCGAGCAGACCAGTCACCTTCGGGGACGGGAGGCAGAGCTCCGCCTACAGACTTCCTCTGGCTTTTGCAAAAACAATAAAGCCAAAAATACTACAAAACCGCACTCTACATCTGTGCAGGCACCGAGAGCTGTGGCGAGCAAGTGTGCATCCTGCCTCCTGGGGTCCTCTGTGGCGAGGCAGGATGTGGGGCTCACGGCATGGGAGGGGCACCCGGCCCTACCACGGGGCCCACGGGTCTGGTTCCCAGAGAGCCCGCGGCCTCAGAGTGACTTCCATGGAATACTGGGATGTCAGACGGAGGGGGGCTCATTCCCCCCGGGAGTGTGTGTGACTCTGGATTTGTCCCAACCAGGGTACCCATGGAGGGTGGGGCTGTTTTCATCAAGTATCACCCCTTTCTCAGTCAGTCCCCTGCCCTGATGGGCTTTTCCTTGTCAACTCAGGAGCATAAGCGGCTGCATGAGCATCATCAAAGACTCATTGCCGCTCTGGCCAGAAATCACAAGGACCCCACTGTACGGATGGACAAATTGAGGCCCAGTGAAGGTAAAGGACTTGGCAAAGTCCACCCAGTGCAACGTGGCGGAACCAGACCTAGAACCAGCTTTCCGGACTTCTGGACGAGGACGTTAGTGAGGTCGTGGTTTCCGGATTTTATTTAAACTAGAATCTTACCCGGGCGGAAACTAGCTACTGAAACAGATTTTCCAGTTGAGGGGTGGGCAGGGCCCAGCCCGGACGCTGGGGCCTCCCCACCACCCTGAAGACGGCTTGAAAACCAACATCACACCCACCTCTACCCCTACTCTAGAGTTTTCTCTGAGGACTTAGGAGACCAAATCAGGCGGTTCATCTGCGGTCACGTTACTAAGTGGGGCTTGTTCATTCTCAAAGATTTTTCAGAAGCAGGTTCTAGGAAACCTTCTGAAAACAAGAGAGTGGGCCTCAAGGATGAAGAAACGGAGACGGGCACTCTTAGTGACAGGAGAGGGGGGGAGCGTGAGAAGTAGCAGGACCGGGAAACGGAGATGGTCAGAATCACACTGAGGGTGCAGAAAAGGCTGGCGGAGGTTAGCCCTTGGCAAGACACCTGCTTGGGTGTGGGATGAGGGCACTGGGGGCCTGGGCTGGTGTCAGCCCTGTGCTGGACCCCTCCTCCGCCACCTGTCCTGCCCTCCCTCCCACCGCGAAGTCAAGGATCGTACTTTCTGAATCACAAAGATACCTCCACGGTCAAAATGGTCTATAGGTACAGTCTGCACATGAAATGTAAGACATGCTTTATGACGGGGCGCAGAATGCATTTCTCACGCCGCACGCGTTGGTGACTTGGGGCATTTAAACGTAGCAAAAAGGGGAAGCCCTTGGCTAAGCAGAACTTTCCAGTGATTCGATGAGCGTCCGGTTCCCTGAACACTGCCCCACCGCGCGGGATTAGAAAGGATCCCCTTCAAAATATCCTGTATGTCTGGAGGGCCTACTGTGCTCGGTAGGAGGCACCGGGAGAGTTACGACACTAACCGGGTCACAGGTCTCCCACCCTTGGCTGCCGGGGGACAACCATTTCAACGCAGTTTAAGACAGAGAAAGCAAGCAATTAACAGCACAGGCTCTGGAGTCACAGAGAGCTGGGCTCAAGTTCCAGCCACTCACCAGCTGTGCGATCTCGGGGGGAGTGCCTCAACCTCTCTGAGCCTCGGCTTCTTCATCTGAAAAACAGAAAAAAAAAAGTACTCAGACTTACCGCAGGGAGAAGGCGGGAAGATCTCTCCAGACTGTGCCAGCAACAAGCTAAGCTCACACACCCAGAGTAAATAGGAAGTGCTATTCTGATGGCAGAGCCCTGTCAGGCCCACTGGTGGCAAAAGAGAAGAGTCACCAGCAGAGCGCGGGGTCAGAGCCAGGAGCACTGAGTGGGGAGGCTCTGTGCTTCAACATGTAAACGAAAGCTGTGTACTGTGCGATCTCTGAGGCCACTTCCTGCCCTAGATCGGAGACCAGGGGCCGGGGTGTGCCTAATTTGGAGATGTCCTGTGCACCCGGCAGGGTCAGCCACTCCACACACCCTGTGCAACCTCACGGTTGCACGCACAGTCCCCGAGGCAGCTCCGGCCTCCCGTCGGACCTGGGAGGGAACTGAGGCTCAGACACGTGGAGTGGCTTGGTGGGGCCACAGGAGTGGGGAGGGGCGGTGCGGGGCTGGAAGCTATTGTTCCCCCATGACGGGAAGAGAGAGGCCCGTGCAGGTAGCACCTGCAGCCGGGCTGGTGGCAAGTCCCGGCTCACGTGGGGGGCCGGGGGAGGAGGGTCTGACTCTGGAATGTTCTAACTGGCAGGAATCAGACAGCTGGGCATTTTGTAAAGGCAGAGGTTACTTGAATCTGAGACTCAGGAAGTATTATTGTTGTTTGGGCTTTTTTTCCTAAGTGTGGGGGGGGGGAGAGGGAGGCTCCCCAAACAGTAATAAGGACAGATGAAAATCCCGCCCCAGCTCTCCCCATGGTATTAATAATAAGCCCTCAGCTTGCAGTAGCTTCAGCCACTCGCTATCGCGGCTCTCGTCACCTGTGAGGCATGCAAAATGCTTTCCCTCTGGGAGTGGGGATGAAGAGAACTTTCTATAGCATTCCAATTTTAGTACGTGTGCCTGCCAAGGCAAGCAAGAAAAGAACTTTCGGCATAGTCAAGACCACCTGGGCTTGTTTCTCTCCCTCTCACCCGAACGCACCTGCGCCCGTGGATCTGAGCTCACTGACCTCTGCAGGTCAACAATGGATGACCCAGAGGCCCATGGATGTTGATATTACAGAGCGGCCGCTCCGGCCAGTGGGAATCAGTGCCCAGGATGGGCTGGCCTGCCTCTGTCTGACTCTCCATGGAAACAACATGAAAGGAGAAATTTTTAGAAAGTATACAATAGTTTAATTCGAAGTAATTACTTTCCAGAATAAGCAGCGTGTGTTGTTTGCACCCTTTTTCCTGCCACAGGTCAGGGAGCATTGGGCGGGGGGACATAGTCTTGCATAACTAACACTGGATGAGCTTCAAGGCCATCAGGGCAGCGGCTAGCTGTGTATCTTTCAGTGAGTCACCTTTCCACCATGCCTCAGTTTCCTGATCTGTAAAGTAGGGAGAATGACAGCATCTAGCTCCCGGCTTGCTTAAAAGATTAAGAAGGCCAACATATATGAAGTGTTTAAACTATGCCTGGCATATAGCAAGTCCTCTCTATGGGAAAAGCTGCCATCTTCATAATCACCATCACCACCACCACCACCATCACCATCACCATCACCACCACCATCAATATCATCTCCATCATCATCGTCATATCTTCATCATCACTTTCACCATCACCATCATCATATCTTCATCACCATCATATCAACAGCAGTGGCATCACCATTATATCTTTGTCATTATCATATCATTACCATCATCATATCACCATCATCATCACCATCACCATCATTACCACCATCACCTCCATCAACATCACCATCACCATCTCCATCAATATCATCATCAACATCAACATCATCACCATCAACATCACCATCTCGATCAACATCACCATTTCCATCAACATCATCATCATCAACAACATCACCATCACCATCAACATCATCATCACCATCACCATCAACATCACCATCATCACCACCACCATCTCCATCAACATCATCACCACTATCACCTCCATCAACATCACCATCACCGTCTCCATCAACATCATCAACATCAACATCATCACCATCAACATCATCATCACCATCACCATCACCATCTCCATCACCATCAACATCACCATCTCCATCAACATCATCATCACCATCATCACCATCATCACCACCATCACCTTCATCAACATCACATCACTATCACCTCCATCAACATCACCATCACCATCTCCATCTCCATCAACATCATCATCAACATCAACATCATCACCATCAACATCAACATCTCCATCAACATCATCATCACCATCAACAGCATCATCACCATCATCACCACCATCACCTCCATCAACATCATCACCACTATCACCTCCATCAACATCACCATCACCATCTCCATCAACAACATCATCACCGTCTCCATCAACATCATCACCATCAGCATCATCATCGCCAACACTATCACCATCATCATCATCACTGCTCTCATCTCCATCACCATTCACCGTCACCATCTACTCTGGGCCAGATGCGACACATCTTATGGGATGTGTCATTGATCCCGTTTCCCAGATGAGGAAATTGAGCCTGCGAGAGTCAACACGCACAGACTTATTCATTGTGCCAATAATTAATTAGCAGTGATCTGGGAGGAGGCACATGGCACCATCTGCCCCAACACTGCTGAGCTGAGCTGAGCCACATCAAGCAGAGGACTTGGAAAGGCAGGCTGTCCCCATGTCCTGTGATCATTTTCTCCTTAGCTGGTGGATCCCCCTGCTAAACACACAGCCTCAGACACATCCCTCCCTAAGCAAGGCCACATATGTATTAGGCATAAGAGACAAACACGGAGTTTGGAGTGTTGCCACTGAATCCCAAGAGGAGACTCTGAGCCTGGTGGTTCTATGAATGGCTACTCAAGACAAATACCCAAACTCATAAACGAGACCCAGAAACTTCCCTGGACACAAAGCCGTGCGAGTGAGTTCTCCTGATGTCCATCCATATCCAGCCCTGTTGTGCAGGGTCATTATGGTGCTTTCTTGGTGGGGGACAGTATCTGTGGCAGGGGGCTTGGAGAATTACTGCCACTTGGGGGTTTACAACAGCATCTTTGTAAAAAGAATCTCTCGGAGTCAATTCCGGTTCTGAACATTGCCCAATTACCTTAGTGTAGGCACCAAAGGCCACAAGAAAATGAAAATCTACTGAGATTTTGCTGGCGAGAACTTGGGCCATTTTCTTATTTTTTGTTTGTTTGTTTAAATTCCAGTAGAGTTAGCATACAGCGTTGTGTTGGTTCCAGGCATATGATACAGCGATTCAACAGTCCCATATATTACCCAGCGTGGCATTATCTACAGTAGCTAAGTTATGGAGGCAGCCTTAGTATCCATCAACAGATGAACGGGTAAAGAAGACATGGTGTATCTATGCAATGGAATACTATTCGGCCATAAAAAAGGAGTGAAGTCTTGCCATTTGCGAAACATCCGTCTTCATGTGGTAGATCCCGGTTGGCATAAGACAAGGACGTGCCTCAAGCCACAGCAGGTGAGCAACACCCAGGGTTCCCCCAAACCTGGGGGGCTCCCATTAACTGCTTCCTGCTTCACCGCAGGATGACAAAAGATGTCTTCTCTGAGCACCTAGTTTGTGCCAGGGAATTGGGACAGGTGACAAGGACATAAAGAAGAATGGAATGAGTCACCATGGCAGAGAAATGCCCCATCAGTACAGTTCGGGCCAAGCGAAAACCAAGCACGAATAGCAACCCGGCTCCTATTCAGCGCTTCCTTGTGAAGCCCTACCCGCCCCCTCACCCCCCACCCCTGCCAACAGGGCTGTTATTTAGAGACAAGGCCTATAGAGAGGTAATTAAGGGGAGATGCGGTCATACGATTGGGGCCCTAGTCCCACAGACCAGCATCCTTGTAAGAAAAAGAAGAGACTAGGGGCGCCTGGGTGGCTCCGTCGGTTAAGCGTCTGACTTCGGCTCAGGTCATGATCTCGCAGTCCGTGAGTTCGAGCCCCGTGTCGGGATCTGTGCTGACAGCTTAGAGACTGGAGCCTGTTTCAGATTCTGTGTCTCCCTTCCTCTCTGACCCTCCCCCGTTCATGCTCTGTCTCTCCCTGTCTCAAAAATGAATAAACGTTAAAAAATTAAAAAAAAAAAGAAAGAAAGAAAAAGAAGAGACCCTGAAATGCACTCACAGTGCACACGTAAAGAAAGACCAGCAAGGACACAGCAGAAAGATGGCCGTCTACAAGCTGGGAAGAGAAGTCTCACGAGACACCACCTTTGACGGCAACTCGATCTTGGACTTCTAGCCCAAGTGAGAAAGAGAAAATAAGTTTTCGTTGTTTACATCACCCAGCTGTAGAACTCTGTTATGGCAGCCCCAGGAGACTCACACAGGGCTGTAATTGTCATGCTCATCTTACAGATGAGGAAGCTGGGGCACGAGGAGGAGAAGTACCTTCCGGAAGGCCACCCAGCTACTAAATGGTAGAGCCAGGGGTCAGACCTACGCGTCTGGCTGCAGAGCCCAACAGTTTATGGCCAACTGCGTTACACAAATATGTATTTCCTGCCTCCTTGGTCCCTACTTTCACTGTGAGAAGACTATACCTCACTCCTGCTTTGATGTTCGGTTTGGTCAGCTCTCTTGCTTTGGCCACTGGGATGTCAACAGATAGGAAGTGTGCCATCTCTTGGCAGAAGGCTTAAGTTTGATTATGCGGGGGCACCTGGGTGGCACAGTTGGTTGAGCGTCGGTGTTGAAAGTCACTGAGATTTAGGGATTGTTTGTTATGCAGCAAAGCTGACACGTGTAGGGCTCGGTCTGCAATTATTCTATCTGCAACCAACCAACATCCAATGTGTAAGAATGGAGTAGGAGCTCAGGAGATCTGACTTCTAGCACAGGCTCTGCCATTTGCCAGCTCTTTGGCATTCACTTCTCTGCGCCTCGGTTTCCTCAGTGGCAAAATGGGGATAATAATAGTACCTACATCCTGAGGTTGACGCAAAGAGTCTGCGAGAGAGGATATCAAGTCCTCATTGTAGTGCCTGACCTAGGAAGGGCTCACTATGGTTGTCAAGTAGGATGCGTGGGATGTGTTAAAGCTAAAGAAACACGGCTGGGTTCAGATCAAGTGCTCCTCTTTCAGTGTATCCTTATGGCTAGCGCCCCCTTGGCCAGCCAGTGTGGAGGTCTACGTTCTACCAGAGGACGCCCAGAGCCCGGTCCTCCTCAGGGAGGCAGCAGGAGGTTGGATAAGGAAGGAGCAGGGAGGCCCTTGGGTCTTGTGAAGGGGAAGCTGGGCTCTCTCCCAGGCCCAGAGTTGTTGGGGAAGCATGGGTTGGAAAGAAGGGTAGAAAGGTACCTTGAAGGGCTGGCTCCTTTTCTCTCACTCCAGTCCCACGTCACAGATGAGAAACTAAGGCCCAGAAAGGGGAGTGTCTTCCCCAAGGTCATACAGCTGGTTTGCATCAGAACTTGGACCAGAACCTTGGTCTCCTGAGAGCAGCTCAGGCATCATTCCACCGCCTCCTGCTCATTTAGGAAGAAATGAGACTCATTCCTCATGCCGGCTTGGAAGGCAAATGTCAAGTGTCTCTATCCTCGTGGGTGGATTTACCAAAACTCAACACTGATTCAACAAGCTTTCCTTTGAGTCACTTCAAAACACCCCCTTCTCTTTCTGGGAAAGTCAGTCCTGTTCACAGATCCCAGATCCTGGAACAGGTGGTGAGGCTGTCAGCTGTGAATACATGGGCAGGCCATACAACAGGAGTCCGTGGTTGCTAGAGTTGTTCTTTTGAGGGTCCCTGTTCATTGGTCTGTGTTCCCCCAAGCCTCGCAATAGGCAATAGACAACTGCCTGTGAAGAGCATGGGACCGGCCGCTCTATGTTAGAGAAGACACAGACTGTGCTGGGCAGGGAGGGCTTCAGGGAGGAGGCAGCCCTGGCCCCGGATCTAGACAGATGGGAAGAATGTGACAAGGCACAAGAGGAAAGGAATTCCAGAGTCCTGTAGGGTCAAGTTTTGAAAGGGAGCAAGGAGAACAAAGGTTTCACGTTTTTGCTTTTGTTTTTGTTTTTGTTTTGCGGGGGGCGGGGGGGAGGGGGGGAGGGCAGAGCTGACAATGAGTAAGAGTAGAAGAGTCCGTAATTGGAATTTTCAGGGAGGACAACTCAAGTGAGCTTCAGTTGATTCGTCTGAAAAATGGGGAAACTGAGGCCTACGGCACAGGCTCCTGGAGGGTAGCAAATGATGGAACACACGTGGAGTATCTCAGCGTAGTCACACAGGTGGCACCCCCAACACAGCAGCTCCTGTGGAGAGACAGTCCCTCATGGCCTCTTGTGCATCTATGTCTCTTAGAAGCAGAATTACTGGCAGCTTCTGTTCTGGGCTAGCTTTTCAAGGATGTATAGGGAATGGAAGGTAGGGGGAGGGTGTCTGTCTGGAGCAGTATCATCATGTCCCCCCCCCAGGGGAAAAGTTGGGGAGGTTTGCTCGCAGCCCGTTCTAAAAGATCATGGTTCCTCATCCGCGAAGCAAAGCCAGGGGAAATGAGGCCAACATGAAGCTCAGGCTGCGGGCTGTGCTGTGAGTAACAAAGTCCTTTGTCTCTGATCCAGGAAACTCATGTCTTCCGCCGGCGTCTGGCATCCAGCTAAGGTCTTAGCTAGCAAGCAGAGTAACGCCTCCGGATCTCCTCAGTTCTTTACAGCCGCTGGCCACACGTGGCTACTTCTCCTTAAAACTAAATGAAATGTAAAATTTAGCTCCTCAGTTGTATTAGCCAAATATCCAGGACGCAACGGCCCCATGTGGTGGGTGGCTACTGGACTGGACAGTACAGATCTGGACCATTTCCATCGCCGGGAAAGTTCACTTGGCAGGCCCTGGTCTAGTAGCTGAGAGCACAGGGTTTGGGGTTCAATCCCTGATTCTACTACTTACTGGCCAGGAGCATTTGAGCAAGTTACTTCACCTCGTTGGGCCCCTCTTCCTCATCTGTAAGGCCAGAGAAACAGGGCTGAGTTCACGGATTCTCGCAAGGATTTCACAAGATAACCCGTACAAAGTATACCCAGCCTGGGCCTACGGTGAGGGCTCCCTAACCAAGAGCTAACGTTTTCAGGTAGTGAGCGAATGCCAGTTCCCCCCCTCACACCACAGTTGAGGGTGGTGGCAGGCAACATGAGGGAGGCGACGGAATAGGTGGGAAGGTGGCAAAACCCAGAGGGGCCTGGGAAGCCAGGCCCAGAGGCCTTGCCTTACGCCAAAGGCGAGTGGGAGCCTTAGAAGATTGTAGACAGAGGGACGCCTCTTCTGCCCCAACCCAAGCTCACGGAGGCAGCACAGAGAGAAGAGAGATCACAGGCTCTGGCCCAGAAGAGGGAGGTGACATTCTGCACCGCTAGCTGCAAGGCCTCGGGCCAGATGTTTTACCTCAAGAGCCAGGGCTTAGGCCGTGCAGACACCGGCATCATAAGACCCACGTCGCAGGGTTATCGAGAGAGTTAAGTGAGACGAGCCGTGCAAAGCTCCCGGTTTCTGGCACACAGTAGGGACACAAGGAAAAGAAAATCTTCTTCTCTGGGCTGGCCTAGAGGACAAGCAGGAAACCTGAGTGGCACCGAGGGGCAGGAGCTGGTAACCAAGAGATGCTGGGCTTTCCTTAGGTTGCAGATTACTCCCAGTGACCTCCGGAGTCCCTTCAGCTGGAAAGGCAGGTTTCAGGTTTTCATTTCTCAGCCAGGGTCGGGCTACTTGGACGGCTCTGTGTCCCCATAGAGTAGATGGTCTTGGCACCAGCCTGAATGGCCATTCCCCCCCTCAGCTGCTGTGACCGTTGGCTCCGGGGGATCAGCCCGGTTGGACGGGAGCTGCCCTCCCTGGGAGGCGACCACACCCTGGTCCCCTTCCCCTCGGGCAGCCCCCCGACAATGACGGAGGTGCCCGGGGTTACAGGATGCTGGCATCCTTTGGCTCAGTGTGGAACCAACCCTATTGTGGGCGCGCTTTGTGCTCAGGGGTCCCATGGAGTCAGCTAAGGGTTGACTACAGCTGGAGGCCCAGCCCTTCTCAGCTTCTCCCCCCCACCCTGCTCTGTCCTGTCCCCCTCACCGCCCCCCCCTTCTCCTGGAGCACCTCCTTGGTAATCCACACACACAGCCGAACGCCTGCCTCAGGCTCTGCTGGGAGGGAACTGAGATCCCTGCATAAAGCTGGCCTGAGCCACAACCGTCAGTAAGAGGAAGCTGCACGAGTGAAACGTTTTCAAGTTCAGAGAACTCTGCAAGAGCGAGGGATCTCTTCGGCAACCGCCCGGTCCAAACCCTTGGCTTCATAATGAGCAACCAGACGCCCTCGGTCATTTAGCGAAGACTCATCGGGGCCCAGAATGTGCCAGGCTCTGTTCCGGATCACATCAAACAGCAGGCCACAGCGAACACCACCAGGGCCCCCAGGCCAACGCCACCTTTCACGCCGGATTATTTCGACTAGTGCCAGCTCCACCTCCCACACGGCTTCTCTGGGCTTTCATGTGAAGGCGCCCATCAGACACGAGGCCGATAAATATTTCATTGTCCTTCCGTCTCATCCCACATCAAATGAAACGCGGCTGTGGGAGGCGTGGGGGAAGATCTGCTCAACTCGGAGACGAGTTGAGGCAAGAGGGTGGGTTTTCGAAGGGGCTCGCTGCTCTCTGAAGCAGGTTCTGCCGCTTGCCTGCCAGCCAGCCTGAAACCAGTACTGAAAGCCTCGGGAGCCTCAGTCTCTTCGTCCGGAAAATGGGCACGTCGGTAGCCATGACACAGAGGAGTGAAGGCGGCTCGCAGACTCGGCACGCTGGGCACGGGTATCTGGTCTCATCACCACCGACAGTGTGTGTGCTTGGGCTGGGGTGGGGGGGCGGTTCTCCTCTGCCCAGGGTGGGGGGCGGGATGGAGCAGGAGTCGGAGGGGGCCAGCCCCCAGTTCTTTCTTCCGAAGTCCTCATACTGTGCAATTCTCCGTAACAGCCACTGACTCTTCCACTAGGAATCTAAGTGATCGGTCACAGTGGACAGAGGGCAGAGGAGCGAAACCCTCGCCACTCTCCCTCTTTGAGTCTCCAGCGTTCTTACCCAGTGCCCGAATTAAATCCCTTCGATGTACTTGCACATTTTGGCAGTACATACTCATCTCAGGGGGTTTGAAAAGAGCAGCAAACACCTTCTGAAAATTCTCATCAAGCCGAGGCCCACGAAGGATGGAGAGGCAAGGTTATCCGGGTTTGGGGCTTTCATTAGCGGTGTAGGGGGAGGGAGACGTGCAGGGAACCTCTAAGTCCCTGGGGAAATAGTGAAAAAGAATATAATGGAAACACAGAAGGGCGACTGTGGACACCTACTAGGTACCTAGCAGGTAACGTTTACCAACGACTCACACGTGCACAGTTTCAAACGCTTTATGTGGATTAAGCCATTTCATCTTCCAAACAACCTAGTATTAGGGGCCTCGTGTCACTTCCTCTTTGGGCAAGCACAGAGAGGTGAAGTCACTCGTCCAAGGTCACATGGCCAGTAGATGGCAATGTCAGTACCTGAATCCAGATTGCCAGGCTCCGGGGCTGACGCTGATGGTGACACAGGACTTGAAAGTCATCTCCCTTCCCCTGGGCTACAGACCACAGACCTTGTTACATGTAATCACGCCCTTTTTTTTTTTTTTAGCTTTAAAAAAATGTTTATTTATTTTGAGAGAGAGGGAGATGGAGCGTGAGTAGGGGAGGGGCAGAGAGAGAGATAGAGAGAGAGAAAATCCCAAACAGGCTCTGGACCATCAGCACAGAGCCCAAGGCAGAGCTCAGTCTCACGAACCGTGAGATCATGACCCGAGCCGAAATCAAGAGACTGACGCTTAACCGACTGAGCCACCGGGGCGCCCCGATCACTTGTATTCTTTTTTTTTTTTTTTTTTTTTGATCACTTGTATTCTTAAGGAGCATCCGTCAAGGTGCAGTAAAGGGTCTCTCTGTGAGCACACTTGGAGACTCAAACCCAAGCGTCCTGTCCTCAGGGTGCCCTGAGGCCACCCAAGCCAAGGGTGGGCAGGGGAGGGAAGCTGGGAGGGAAGGAGGAGGAAAGCCACTGGACCCTGCAAATCCGGACAAGCAAATGCATCTCTCCACTGGCCCTTTGCAGAACCTGCTGGGGCTTTTGAGTTTTTAATTAAAATTTTTGACAGGCAAGCTGTCTCCTGCAGGCAGCGCTGACTAGAAGAACCCCTGCAAGAAAGGATCCGAAGACAAGTCTAGAGCAGTCTCCTCTGGCGTGGCGTAAAACCCACGTGTGATTCCTTAACATCAGGCTGACAACTCAGTCCGTAGGAGGGTCCAGATCTGGGGGGGAGGAGAGGGAGCAAAGGGGACTCGTCGCTTCCGGGGAAGTTGGGGACCCTCGCTTGGGGTCCCATTGGGGCTACCCAGGACTAACTGGCTGAATGGACAGGAGTGTCCCCTGAGAACACACTTGAAAGTCAAGGTCGGTGGTGAGAACAAAGGTCAGAGAGGAGGGCACAGGGCACACAGGGCACAGGAAACCCCTCGAGAGCCATCCTCCACTCTGGCCCACCCTGCTCGCGTCTCGATGCCTCTGGCCTTGACCCCGCCCTGTGCCTCGTCTATAGCGGGGGCCTCCCTCCCTTCCCCCGGGGACTTGGGATGTCCAACGTGCAGATTTGGGCCAGGACGTCCAGGATGCCTTGTCTTGAACCAACTGCCAGAATGAATCACTCATGGGGCATTTTGCTCATACCACTTGTGAGTACTTTTTTCTTCTTCTAGTTTTCCCCCTTCACTTAACCTTGAAGCGGGGAAGTTCTCTGTTCCGCATAAATTTCCGTATTTACACAAAGGAAAAGATGGAGCATATTAGAAATGGAAACTTCCGTAAGGCAGCAGTTGGTGAACTACAGCCTGGCCCTCTATTCGTGTAAATAAAGTTTTATCGGGACACAGTCGTGCACGTTTATTTCCATATTGCGTGTGATGGCTCTTGTGCTACAATGACAGGTAAGGAGCAGTGACCGAACGGCTATGGCTCTCAAAGCCTAGAGTATTTACTGCCTGGCCCTTGAAACAAAAAGCTGTCTATGGGATTAAATGCCCTGAACAACAGAGAAAAATAAAGGCAAACCAGGAAACATATTTGTGGCACCTGGCTGATCGTAATATATAAACAGCTCTTACAAACTAAGAACACACACACACATACACACACACACACACAGACATACACACGCCTATTTTTTAAAGTGGGGAAAGGACGAGAAAGGCACAACAGCTCAGGAGAAATGCAAGTGACCTGTCAGCTACAAAGAGTAGCGAGCTCTAGTGCACGAACAATCAAAGTGATACAAATAACAGAGAGATGTCATTTCTTACGGTATTGGAATCGCAGGACTCAAGAACAAACGACACGCCCGACCAAGCCCTAGTTCATTCTTCGTGTGACCCCCTCCTGCTCCCGGGCAACAGGGAATGTGTGTGTTTCGTTGTGGTTTCGGGGGTCACCGACTAGCTCAGGGCGCCCCCCAGAGCCACATCCGCCGGCCCTCTATTGTGACCCCCGCAGGGCGCACAGGGCGGACGTGTGCTGTGGAAGAGAAGCGAATGGCCAGGGGTCAAGAAAGGAGGGACCACCTGTGGCTGCCCTTCTTCCTTCTAACAGCTGCCCAGTCTCCTTCTGGGGGGTCCCTGCCTTCCCCCGTGCCAGCTCCGTGGGACCGGAACCACACTGCCTTCTCACGGCAGGAGTGGAGGGATCCCGGGAGGCTCCTCAGACTCCTGGATTCTCAGGCAGTGAGATTCTGTCCTGCGGCAGGGACCTCTGAGCAAATGAATGAGGCTGGAAGGAATGGCGGGGGGCGGGGGGCCGTGTGGTCCTGCGATCTCAGGGCACAGGTGGACACACAGGGTCCAGACATGACACGGGTCTGTCTTGCTAAGACCCTCAAGGTCCGCCGGGTTCCTGGCCTTGCCAGTTGGGGGCTGTGGGCCTTGTCTTCAGTCCAAGCCCTACTCACACTTCACAGACCAGAGGATCCACCCCGCTTCCTTGATGTCTTTGGGGTGATCCTTCTCCCCAGTCCTACTGTGTTTTCTCCATTTTCTGGACCTCTCTGTTCTCCTGCCCAGGCCTCAGCAGAAAGCTGTGCCTCAGAGGGTGGTGAGGAGCTCACCTTCCTGTGAGATGCCAGCCAGCTGGATCCTCCCTCCAGAGACCTCCCCTTGTTCCTGACCATCCATGGGCCACCTCTTTCTGCTTCTTACACGTTCTCCCCTGATCTCTCTGTTCCAGTCCTGCCAACTCCATATCTGCTCTTGAAGTCCCTAAGTTCATTCCTGCCTCAGGGCCTTTGCACCTGCCGGATGCTCTGACTCCTCCCTAGCATTCCCACCCCAGCTCAAAAGGAATTTGAGGCCGAAAATAACTTACGTTTCTCTAGCATTTTCTTTGGCAATCGGGATCCATCGGCTGGACTACACTCTCACAATAAATCGCTCTGGGACGTCAGCAGGGCAACAATTATTAAAATGGCCAGCCAGTGTCACAGTCGGGATGTGGTGAGCTAGAACTGGCTCCTTACTCTCATAACTGCAAGCCCAGGTTCATTCTCCTAGGCCATGGGGCTGGCCGCAGAGGAGAATAAACATCTCCCACTCCGTCCGAAACTTCACATCTGAGGATGCCAGTTCAGGGAAAGGACATGTCCTTCGATCAGACTCCAGGCACTTGGTTGGAGAGACGCTTCAGGAGAGACCAGAGATGTTCTCTGCACTCTCGGGGTTGAGTCCATTAGCTCAGCAAGCCTACAAACTACCCAGAAACTGCCCTCTGCTCTGGTCAGCGGTGGTACCTTACCGTTACTGCTCACTGGCGGGCCAGCCGCTGACCACTGACTGGCCCCCGCTCAGAACGAGCCCCGTGCCAAGCTCCGGCCCAAGTTTTTTTGCCAACACCGTTCCAGGATCGTCCGCACAGTGGCTGGACAGGCCCCTGCAGGCTCAGAAGGCCCAGACCTACTCCAGACTCTGCCATCACAAAGCTGTGTGACTTAGAGAAAGTCCCCTTGCTTCTCTGGGCTTCAATGCCTGCCCGGGGGAAAGGGTGGTGGGCATCAGTGTGGTGGGCAACATGCCAGCACTAAGCTGCAAAGGACCGTGCTTTACGTCCCTCGGGGTCACCACTCGAGGGGACCTTTGGCAAGTTCCCGAATTCTGAGCCTCAGTTTCCCAATCTGTCAAAGCTTGTGTTAAATCACAGGGCATGGAAAGTGCTGCCTCCTGGCATGTTTTGTCTGTGCCTTACAGCAATCGACAAGACGTTGAATGAGCTGTCACTTATTTTTTAAGTTTACTTATTTATTGTGGGGGCGGGAAGGAGCAGGGAGAGTGGGAGAGAGAGAATCCCAAGCAGGCTCCGCACAGCCAGCACAGAGCCCGACACGGGGCTCAAGCCCACATCCCATACGGGGAGATCACGACCTGAGCTGAAGTCGATTCGGACGCTCGACAAACTAAGCCACTCGGGTGCCCCTGAATTAGGTGTAACTTTAAAACAAAATTTTTTAATG
This sequence comes from Panthera uncia, assembly GCF_023721935.1. NCBI lineage: Eukaryota > Metazoa > Chordata > Mammalia > Carnivora > Felidae > Panthera > Panthera uncia. Next base: position 8,456,579 of record NC_064812.1, on the reverse strand, counting down.
TTTATTTTTGAGAGAGAGAGAGAGAGAGAGAGAGAGAGAGAGACAGACAGAGCGCAAGCAGGGGAGGAGCAGAGACAGAGGGAGATACAGAATCCGAAGCAGGCTCCAGGCTCCGAGCTGTCGGCACAGAGCCGGACGCGGGGCTCGAACGCACAAACCGCGAGATCATGACCCGAGCCAAAGTCGGACGCTCAACCGACTGAGCCACCCAGGCGCCCCTTGCTATAACTTTTAAAAATCAGAAAACTGTCCCTAAAAATCTGGACCTCTGGCTTCCTCGGCAAGAGGACAAAAGATCCAGGATGCTGGCACTCCCGTTTCCCCGGGGCTAAGCAGTGGCCATCTCCTTTGGTCAGAACCTGGTCAGTGTGCCAGTTTGCCACAGACCCCGCTACTCCCTACCGTTTACCCGGGCCTCTTTATCCGTCGGTATTATCCACGTGGCCCCTGTGCACCTGGGAGACCGTGCCCCCGGGACCGGAGGTTCCAAAGGCCTCCTCGGCTCCTGCTTTCCATGACTTTCCTGATATTCACACGCCACCAGATGCCGCCCTGCCAGCCCCCGGGGAAGCGAGTGGAGGACTGCCAGCTTGAGGCTGGGTCCTCCGGGGCTGCCTCTCACGGCCCTGTGAAGGGAGAGGCCCTTGCCTTTGCCGGGATTCCGGTCCCCCGGTCAGTGGAAAGATGATAGTCCTTGAAATGCACCGGGCAGCCTTCGGGCCACGCAGAGCTCCTGCCACGGCCTCTATAATTACCTGCAGTGTGTAATAAAGCCCCATTGAGAAACCTTAGGAAGGAAGGCTTTTTCCCGGGTAATTTTCTGATCATAGAATTTCAGGGTTGGAAGGGACTTTAAAATGGCATCTAGACCAACCCGTCATTACTGTCTTGCTGTTTGCCCGGCACTGTCGGGAGCTGAAAATATAAGATGCAGTGACAGCAGCCCCACCCTGGAGTCCTCTCAAGTGGCGGAGGCCAGTCGCGTCAACAGGTAATGACAATGCAGGATCACCAGGACTCTGATACCCAACAGTTACCAGGTACCCGGCTGTACGAGGTGCTAAACACCGCGTGCGAATAATATCTCCGACTTCTCAAAAAAAAAAAAAAAACAAAAAAAAACTCTCCCAGGAGGTGCTGTTTGTAACACTTGGTTTGCAAGGCAGGACTCTGAGGCTCAGAGAGGCTAAGGCCCTCGGTGCAGGTTGCACAGCCTGTGTAATGTTAGCACAGACCTTGATCCCAGCGGGGTGAGAGCCCCGAACTGGGTTTGTAAACATGATCTCATCCTGCTTTTCTGGAAGCGTGAGGGGCAGAGAGAGGGGGAGGCCGGAGACCAGAGCCTGCGGAAGGGGCAAGTGTCTATCTTTACTCTGAAGGACAGGCAGAAGAGAGAGTGATCCTGGGGGCCGTGGGGTTGGTGAGGGGCCGGGTCGAGGGCAAGGCAGGGGCAGAAGTCAGGGTCCCCGCTAGCGATCCAAGAAATGCAAACGCAGACAGGACGAGGCAGCACTCGATGCCTCTGAGCCTGGCAAAAAATTAGCAGGCGCTGTGATGCCGAGCATCTCTGGTGCGTGCAGACACAGAGCCTCATGCCCAGCGGATGGGAGGGTGGGCGGGTCGGCCATTCTAGGGACCACCCACGGTCCTGGGGCAAGTCTCACATAGGCGCGCTCTCTGCCCCAGGAATTGCACTCCAGGGTGGGATTAGAGAGCTAGCCAAAGTATGGAGGAAACCATTAAGCACATTCCAGAATGTTCTCACATGTGTCACAGGGAGAAAACTTCTGGCTCATAGAAAAAACAAAAATGGGGAAGATGTTTTTTTGTGATAACGTCAAGGTGTCAGGAGTCAGGAAACACACGGGACGATGACAGAAACAGCTCGTCGGGCGACCTGACCTGGGGCGTGTCCGGGATTGGAGGCCGGGCACATATTTAAGATTCCAAGAAGTGCGGGCGCCTGGGTGGCTCAGTCGGTTCAGCACCCAACTTCTGTCCAGGTTATGACCTCACGGTTCAGGAGTGTGAGCCCCGCGTCGGGCTCCGTGCTGACGGTTCGGAGCCCGGAGCCTGCTTCGGATTCTCTCTCTCTCTCAAAAATAAATACACATTGAAAAAAAAGAATCCAGTAAATGAATGTGGTCAAGTATGGTTGCTTCGGGACCTCTGAGAAGGTCTTTATACTCTCCCCCACTCACCGTTGACTCATTCAGTACCTGGGTACTGAGCACCTGCTGCGTGCCACGTAATGTAACGTTCCCTGCGGTGGGACCACAGCAGGGAAGGCTTGTGCACGAAGCAGCTTAGATCCCAGGTGCTCCGGAGAATCAGCAAAGAAGGAAAGGCACTGTGGGTCAGAAGTGCAGAGGCCGGTGGCGAGGACGGAAGACAGGGGCCCCGCAAGGAGCACGCACCATGGGGGTGGGTGTGCTGGGCACGTTCTATGCTGAGCTCCGTCTTGCTGGGGGCAAACCTATTCCAGCATCACAGAACCTTCTGTGCACAGACACTTCTGCCTTCCGAGTGCTGCTAGTCATTCCAGCTTTAAGGAACTTAACCTGGATCATCACAGCTCCTAGAGCCTCTTCGAGAAAAGGGGTTGAGCCTGGCCCACCGGGTACCTTCCCCGGCAGTAGGGAGCGCATGGGTTCTGAACCCCCTTCCGGGGCAACGCGAGCCCCCTGCAGAGGCGGCTGTGTTCCCGTTAGCTCTGCCAGACGTCAGCCTTCTGTCTGTGACAAAAGGCCATTCGTGTGGGGCATCAGAGGCCCCAAAAGCGTTCTTGCTTCCACTCTGTAATTCCCCTCCGGGAAATGGCTTGATGTGCACAAGTCTGTGCCCAAGAGGCTTATCCCCGTGTTATTTTTTTTAAAAAAAATGTTAATGCTTATTCATTTTTGAGAGACAGAGACAGACAGAGCATGAGCGGCGAAGGGGCAGAGAGAGAGGGAGACACAGAATCCGAAGCAGGCTCCAGGCTCCGAGTTGTCGGCACAGAGCCCGACGCGGGGCTCGAACTCACGGACCACGAGATCGTGACCTGAGCCGAAGTCGGATGCTTAACGGACTGAGCCACCCAGGCGCCCCACCAGGTTATTTTTAATAGCAAAATGCCAGAGAGTGCCAATGTGCTCCACATTAAAGAAACTATTAAGGGCAACCTCATATGTTCAAATACCCATCATATGATGGAAAAGTCTGCATCATTAATAACGTTCAAGAAGAATTCAAAATAACACAGGAAAACATCTGCCATGCTGTTAAATTGGAAAAAATAAACAAACAAAAGAAAGGGTATCAGAATCAGAATTATAGTCTCAACAATACAGGAGCCAAAAATACAGGGAAAGGAAATACAATGCTAACGTAGGTACTTTCTGGAAAGAGGGCTCCATGAGTTATCTGCCCCCTTCCCTACCCTCGGGGCCATTACATTTTTCCCTATTTTCAGGATTTTCTTCCGTAGTCATGGCTACTTTAATAAGAGTACCAAAAACAAAACAAAACAAAATAAAACAAACCCTAAAAAATAATGGCACCTTTAAAACCTTCTCTAGCAGCCCAATGCTGGGCTGGAGTCTCCCCAGAACCTTGACCTAGAGCTCTCCCAAGGGATCGATTTAACAAGAAAGCCTCCCAGGGATTTGGGATTTCATTTCCAGAGGCTTAGGCCCAAAGCGAAGAAGGAAAACTAGGAAGCAATAAAGAACGCCGGCAAGGGACAGAAGGTAATGGGCGTGTGACAATGCAGACCCAGCAAAATATTTTAAAATTAAAAAAGAATAAAAATAACACAAATGGCTCCCAGGAATGAGGGCACGGGGAGACTGTCCCCGACTCCCACGCTCCCCAGGGCTCCGTTCAGCCTCACACCGCCCAGCTGAAAAGCCTGTGGATTAGCGGCACTAATCACTCAGTGCTCATCACTGAGGCATGCAGACAGGTCCCTCCTGGAGTCTGAAAGCTCTGACACAGGCTCACTGTGGCTGGATCTATTATACCCTCCCTGTGGGAATGTATCACATCACGTACGGTATGTCATAGCCGAAGGTCTGGCTCAGAGAGGTCGTCCCACTTGCATGAGGCCACACAGCTGGTCGGGGGACAGAGCAGTAAATGGGACTCACGCCTTCCGACCTGAAGCGTTCTACCCCACAGCACAGCTGACCCCGGATCCAAGCACCGGCATCCACAAGCCTGGGTTCAAGTCCTCGCCAGGAAGGCATTCAATGGCCACGCGCCTTGCTGGGCGGCCCCTGCTAGGAAACCAGGCTTCGTGTGCGAACCGGAGGTCCCCGGGTTCCAGCGTGGACACTGCTGGGAAATGAGCGTTACAGCAAAGAGACCAAGAGACCAGGAGGACGCCACTCAGGAGAGCTGGCTCTGCTTCGAGACTTGGCAGAATGTTTCCACGCTGCTTTCTGGCCAAATAGAACCGGTTTCTGGCCAACTGTGCTCAGTGCCCGTCTGATTCCAAACAGATGGGTCTGTGCTGTGCCCCCCCTGCTCCATGGTCTCTCCCCCTCCCGTCTTCCCCCCTTCTCCCCCCGATTCTGGGGCCTTCTGCTTCCGGCCAGACTAAAGGGGGGCTGCACAGAGCGGGAGGATGGTGGGGCACAGCCCTTCCTTGGTTCCTCCTAACACCACAGAGGAGGAGCCTGGAATCTAGCCCTGCGTTAGCCAAAAGACTAACAGAGCCCGTCCCCCAGGCACGCCTCTGTCATAGCACGCGTCGGGTCACAACAACCCATACCTGTGCAAGACTGTTTCTCCCCACACACCAAGAGGCAGCAAGGCCTGGTGGGTGAGCGCGTGGAGACAGGGCCAAGTCGCCGGAATCTGAATCTGGCTCTGGCAAATCTTTGCCGGGACCCCTGGGCAAGGATCTCAGCATCTCTGTGCCCTTTCCCTCCTCTAAAGCAGGGATGGGGATGCTGAAACTGACATCTGCCTCCAAGCCACATCTGGAGGGGCCAAGAGTTCGCGCAGAGCACTTAGAAGAGACGGGCCATCGACCGATATCTGCACGGCCAGACCCCCTCCCTGCTCCGTGTCAAATGCACAGTCTACTCTCGGGGGATTCCCGGGACCTCCCGAAGGCCTGCGGTGGGGCCAGCGCTGTCCCCAGGTAAGGCATCGCGGACCACTCAAAAAAATACCTCTCTTGAATGAGAGTTGAACACGTTTTACTCATCCCAATTTTTCAGATGCAAATCTGAAGCACAGAGAGCTTAAGAACTTGTCCAAGGTCGCCCAGCCTGGAAGTGGCACAGCCGGGACGCAAACCCCGGGCCTGGTCTCCTGAGCTGACAGCTCTGTCCAGCCCTGGAGTCCCCTGGACACCAGACACCCCCACCCGTGCTGTTCACTCTGCCATCATTCATTCCCCAGCCAGCACCCAGGGTCCGGGTTCCTGTAGATTGTTCTAGAAGACTTGGTTGATGAAGACGTTAAGCCTCCCCACATCCAGAGCCAGCAAATCCCTGTGGAGGTCTCATTAAAGGGTCTGTCTAAGCATATAGTTGGCTTCAACCAGCTAATGTCTTCCTTTCTATTTTATTTACTTTTAATTTTTTTAACATTGATTTATTACTCAGACACAGAGAGAGACAGAGCATGAGCAGGGGAGGGGCAGAGAGAGGGGGAGACACAGAATCCGAAGCGGGTTCCAGGCTCCGAGCCATCAGCACAGAGCCCGACGCGGGGCTCGAACCCACGAACCGCGAGATCACAGCCTGAGCCGGGGTCGGACTCTCAGCCGACTGAGCCACCCGGGCGCCCCTAATGTCTTTCTTTTTACCCAGACATCCGTCTCCAGAGAAAAAGGCATCCACTGAGGGGCCAGGAGCCTAATCGCTGTGGGTTCCTGATATATAATTCCACGTCAGAGAGAAACGGAGAGAATACTGGGACTTCCGGGCACAGAGAAACCACTGTAAAAGCCTGCGATGACAGGGCAAGAACAAAAAAGGGAGCTGCCGTGGCGTCCGGGGTGGAAACAGCCCGGCGTGGTTTCCTGGACTTGCAGCACTGCCCAGGATGAGGTCAGAGGTCAGAGGTCAGAGTGGTTACTCACAGGCGGTCGTGGGCTGAAGTTTGGCAGCTGAATGCCGTGGGCAGGCTGTGCCGCAGTTCCCCGGTGCGGACGGGCTGAAGAAGCTTCGGGAATAAGCGAGGAAGCGGAGACAGGAGGCCACATCTCCCGGGAACAGAGGCGCGGTGATGGGGTCGGGGGGGCGGGGACACTGGGACACATCACCACGCTCAGTTCTCAGAGCACCTCGGCCAACGTGGGCCATGCAGCCCCCGGTGCCAGATGAGAACACAGAAGGTCAGAGAGGCCAGCCGACTTGCCCAAGCCCACCTGAGTACTGATTCTTGAACCCAGATCCGGCTGATCCCAGGCCCGGGACACGCATCCTGGCCAACTCAGGTGTGTGTTTGCACTGTCAGCCCCAGGAGAAGAGGGCGGCTTCTTAGCAAAGGATGCGGTGAGAGGTTGTTTTACTCTAGGGGGAGGGAGGCACCTTGGCTCTGTTGACTTACAGGTCAAAAGCCAAAGAAGGGGTTCGGACTTGTGCATAAAGCACCGGATTAGAAATCGAATCACCCAGCTTTAAATCTTGCCTCTACTACAAATGCTGTGTGATCGTGGGCAGATCGCTTCAGTTCTCTGTGCAGTGGTGTCGGAGGCTGGAGAGGCAGCTTGTTCGATCCATGTGGTTCCCTCTGCCCCTGGATGATGGGAGCTCGGGCAAGTTACTTTTCCGTGACTCGGTCTGCCCCGAATAAAATCCTCATTTTATTGATACTACCCAGGGCATAGGCTGGTATGACGATTAAATGAGATAGTGTGGCGGGGGGGGCACATGGGGCTCTGCCTCAGTGTACGTGGGGACTCAAGGCCCACGCAGAGCCCGGGACAACCGCGGTGCAGGAAGGAAACAGCTCGCCCGCTGGTGGGTCTCACAGCTCGGTGCCTCCTTTCCAGGGACTAACAGCACATAGGAAGCTCTACCTGCCCGAACCCCCATCTCAGCTCTGCGGATAGGTCAATCCAGGGGGGCCCTGGTCAAGGCTGGACAGATCTGTGGGTTTGCCCACTGGCTTCCAGAAGAGAGGCATTCCCAGATGTCAGGGTCAAGAGGGCTGAGTAGAATCCTCCTAGGGCGACCTCCAGAGGACTGTGCCCATCCCCACCCGGAGCTCAATAAAATCATTCCAGAAATGGTGCCCCTGGAGGAGGGGATTTAGTTGAGTGCCCGGGGCGGGGGGGGGGGGGGGGGGGGAGGGGGCGGCTTAGACGCCTGGAAGGAAGGCACGGGCCTAGCCCAGAGGACTAGACTCAGTACCTGTGACACAGTCATCCCCTTGCTCACCGACCCACTCGCGTATCCCAGCTGCCTGCCCTGTGCCAGGCACCGTGCTGGTCACTGAGGGTGCAAAGCTCCATTCAACCCAACCTGCATTCCCAAAGAGCCCAGATCCAGCGGTGAGGGTGGGGGGGGGGGGACACAAAAATCAGCATACGGTGCATCATACAGGCTAATCCAGCTGTTGCCCTCTACAGCCTAGATGGAGTCGAGACCGAGGGTCAGTAAACCACAATCCCCGGGTCAAGCCTGGCTTCTGTTTTTGTAAATGAAGTCTTACTGGAACACAAGGATACCCCCCTTCACCTTATGCATTGCCTGCGGCTGCTTTTGCTCTGCGATGGCAGAATCTGAACAGTCACACCAGAGACCATCTGGCCCACAAAGCCGAAAATATTTACTATCTGGCCCTTTAAAGATCAAATCTGCTGCCCCTGCAAGCGTGGGGCCGCATGAATCCTTCTGGCACATTAGCCCTCAGCCACCATGGTAAGAGGACGGTGTGCCACTGGGAACAGAGGGGCAGGGGCCAGCACTAAAGCAGATGGGGCATCAGTGAGTTTTCCAGGGATGGCAGGAGCTGGGCAGACACACTTGCTGGGTGAAGAAATGGCGGGGGGCGGTGGGGGGCTCTTGGCAGAGGAACTGCTCACGTGAGGACACATGGACCCTGCAGGTGCTGAGCTGGTCGTACATACGGGGCAGGTGGAGGGGGCAACAGGTGTTCGGGAACCAGGCACCAAAGCCTCTGGGGCAGACCCTGAGCAGCCAGTCCCCATCCTGACGGACCAGAGCAGGCAGTGAAGGACTTCCCGGCTCTCCAGCCGCAGGGCAGGCAACACACATGGAGTGCAGGCCACCCTTTCAGACGTGGACCCCGTCCTGCCCCGTAGAATTTAGCATCTCGCAGGGGAATCCGACAGCCAAATGCCAGGCAGCACGGGCTGAGGGCCCGGGAGGGGTCCGGGGAGAACGCGAGCGGGGTTCTGAAGCAGCTCCATTTGAAGACAGGATGAGAAGGGTCCCAGGGGACCCTAGCGGGTCCGATGTTAGGGGGTCGATGGTGGTGCTCCTCAACAGAGGCAGGAGGTCATGAAATTCAGGACCACTTGGCAGGCAAACAACTGAAAGACCCAGCTGATGGGAAGACCAACGGGCAGGCAGATTAACTTGCGTCTGAAGTTGGGGGACAGGAGGCTAGAGGCCCGCGTGGGATGTCATGGGCGCCCAGAGGAGGGGTCCGGGCCCCGAGATGGGTACAGGAGTGGTTTCCCAGAGGAGGCAAGGTTGTGTGATCTGAATAGCTTAGGGAATTAGCCATAGGAGGTCACTGCGGTCCATTGAGAAGCACGGTGTCGCAGTTGGGAGATGTTGGTCACCCGAAGGCCAGGGAGGCCACTACGACGGGCCTTCCCGCTTCCTCCCTGACCATCTGCCAGCCCCTCACTCGCTCTGCAGGGGCTCCCCAGGGTGTCTGCCACTCAGATTCCCCAGGTATGCTCCTGCCCCCTTAGGGTTTGACGATGGCTGTCCCCCATGGGGACACATGGTGTCCCATGGTGCCACATGGACAAGGCTCTCCCCTCCTCCAAGCCTCTGGAGCGTGGCCAGCCCCAGCCACCCTCTACCGGCAGCGTTCTGATGACTCCCTCTGAGCACTTCTCACCGTCCTGCAAACATGAGACTCCATTTCCCAACTTTGGAGTTTTATCAGAAGTCCCCTCCGCCACAAGGGCTTGCTTGTTGACGGAGGCATTCCCAGCTCTCTGAAGCCCACCTGGCACGGGGAAGCATTCGGCAGATACTTGTTGATTGAATTAATGAATGAGCCAGAGTGGGGAGCAGCAATCTGCACAGAAGCAGGTGGAAAAGGCTTCAGGGCGAAACCTCCCTGATGCCTTCACACAGGTGCAATGCAATGGGGACATAATCCAAGCCAACCTTTTATCTTTTCATTTTTTTGAACCTACGCACATATTTCCAAAGGCTAACGGGATGTATATGCCTTTGTAAGGCTCACACCGTGAACTTCCAGAGAAAAGTATTTTGGGACAAGGCTCCCAGCATGCGAGGCGCCCCCGACCGAGCACGGTGCTATCCATCAGGTACAGGCGGGGGGTTCAGGAAATCCCTGGGCCGGGAACTTCAGGCTCTTGCTTTGATTTCTGTCTTGCCCAGTGGCCAGATGTTTTCAATTGGGCGGCCAAATGAAGACGGTTGCATCACCAGCAAACAGACGAAGAGAAAAGGAGGCGTACAGTCAGAAGTCGTCACCGAGCCCTCACTCTGGTCTCCAGGCAAGCAAAGCAGAGGGGAGCAGCAGTCTGGCGGCCTTAGGGCTGCACAGCTGACCTCTCATCTGGGTCCTGCCCTTACGGTTCTGCTCCGTGGGGCGCTCCCTGTGCACAACCATGGCTGTGCCCAAAGGGTCCCTCACCCCAGTAAGGGGACAGACATACCGCCTTAAGAAATGGCTGTGTTTAAAATTCTGATTCTTAGAAATGATGTGAAATGCGCGACTTTGGGGGCGCTCGGGTGGCTTGGTCAGTTAAGTGTCGGACTTCGGCTCAGGTCACGATCTCACACTTTGTGAGTTCGAGCCCAGTATCACGCTCTGTGCTGACAGCTCAGGGCCTGGAACCTGGTTCGGATTCTCTCTCTCTCAAAAATAAATCAACACTAAAGAAAAATTTGAAGCGTGTGACTTTTGTTGTAGTATCTTTAAAAATACTTTATTGGCTTCAGTATGTATATGATACGTGTTATATATAGTATACACACAAATGTATGCATGTTCATGTACAGTATATACATATATACACACATATAGCATGTATATGTATATGTGCACCAAGTTACATAGCACACGAAGCATTTGCTATGTGCCTGGCACTGCTTAATTTCCATATCAATCCTATGAAATGGGTCCTATTGTCCCATTTTATAGAGGATGGAAGTGAGGCACAGAAAAGTCAAGTATCTTCTCTAAAGTCACTCAGCTGGTTCCAAGTGGACCTGGGATGTGAGAGCCCCCCTCCCATGGCAGCTTGCTTGAAAAGCTATACTCTTAACCTCTGCACCCACACTTCTCATATTATGTTCCTGGGACCGCTGGGGGTCACCAAGGCCCTTCCAGGGAGTTCATGATGCCAAACCATTTTCATAATAATATTAAGATGTCATTTCCTTTTCCCTCTCTCACAAAGGTACAGGGGAGTTTCCCAGAGGTGAGTGACAGGGATTTTACCGCAGATCAAATGCAGAAGCAGAGAGGAGAACCCAGCTGCTTTCGTTTAAGACACTGAAGAGATTTGTAAAACCATACCAGTCTTCTCACTACTTTTCTGTTTTGGAAAGTAGTTGTTTTTCATATTTGTGCTACCATGCGATTAATTTATTATTGTTATTTTTATTTTCTCTATGTATTTTTCTTTCTTTGAGAGAGAGAGAGAGACGGAGCGCAAGCAGGGGAGGGGCAGAGAGAGAGGTAGCCACAGAATCCGAAGCAGGCTCCAGGCTCTGAGCTGTCAGCGCAGAGCCCGACGCGGGGCCCAAACTCATGTACCATGAGATCATGACCTGAGCTGAAGTCGGATGCTTCACCCACAGAGCGACCCAGGTGCCCCTATTATTGTTATTTTTAAATGAAGGAATACATATGAAAAGCACAGCTCAATTCTAATAACCAACCTGGAACATATTAACAGACATTGGCCGTGTTGGGACGCCTGGGTGGCTCAATTGGTTAAGTGTCCGACTCTTGATCTTGGCTCAGGTCTCGATCTCATGGTTCATGGAATCGAGCCCCGCATGGGGCTTCCATGCTGCCAGCTTAGGGCCTGCTTGGGATTCTCTCCCTCTCTCTCTGCCCCTCCCCTGCTTGTGCGCTCTCTCAAAATAAATAAATAAAGACTTAAAAAAAAAACAAGCAGATATAAGCCACGTAAACAAATGCTCTTTGGGACCATCAGTAGTGTTTAAGAAGTCCTTAATGAAAAGGAGTCTGAACACAGGCAGTTTATGAACCATGGACCATGCCACCCTGCCCCACGCCAGCATCCCGCAGGGTCCTGGGGAGGCTGCACTTGGCAGTTGGGACAGGCCGACCCTTCCTGCCCGTGAAGGACTGTCCGTGCAGGATGTAGAGCACCCCGGGCCCCTACGTGCAAAATTCCCGAAGGCTCCCCAGATGCTGTGACAGCCAATATGCCTCTTCCTGCTGTGGGTGCGTTCCCGTGCATTCTTTGTCTTTCTTGACTATTTTTATTTCAGAGGGATGACTTTGGAGCCAGAGCTCTCTGGATTCCCAGGGGATTCTGGAATTCCGCCCCCCCCCCCCCCGGTTTCCACAGTATGTGGGCATTCTGTGCCCCTCCCAGGCCAATGGCACTCTGAGCTTCAAGACCTGTGGAACCTTCAAACCCCGGAGTTCCACAAATGTCCTGAAGCCCACGGTGCCCAGAAACCAGAGCAAAGGGTTTGCAGATGTCGCAGGCGCCCAGAATGTCAGGATCTCTGTTTGTGCAGCAGAAATACATTTCTCCCTGCGAATTACCGACACCCCAGTTTTACAGATGAACCGGGCACCTCACAAGCTCCAGTCCCACCTGCACATGGCCCAGAGTGCCCCCCCTTCCCCCATCATGGGGCACACTGCTCCCAAGATAGAAACAAGATAACAAAACAAACAAGATAAACAAAAGAAATGGTTAAGCCATACCGTACTACCACTTGATGGAACACTACACAACCACACAATGCGACAATTGTTCGTGTCAACTCCAGAAGCGCCCCCTGAGAGACCCCCAACCCCATCCAATTACTGACGACGCAACAGGGAAGGACAGGGCCCCTGCCCTCGAGGAGGTTCCAGTTAAGTGACTGCACCTCTGCTGTGCTTTGGAAGTGCAGAGATTCCATTCTATTCACCCAACAGAATGAACGCGTCCATCCCTCCTGCCCCAAAGCCTCCCCTTCCTTCTCTTTTCCTGATGGCCAATCTCCCAACACAGAGGACATTTTCAGTGCCCGTGAGGAAGTGCCTACATGAAGACTGCTGAGCAACACGGTGGCACAGCCCTGGGACTTACACGGTCCGCAAGACGGTGCCTGCCAAATGGATTTCGGACGGGCTGGCTTTGGTCCCTTCCCACGTCCTTCTTCTTCCTCCCCATTACGCAGATCAGAAAGTACACTTGGCTATTGCGGCAGGTGTGTTTGCTTAACTTAACCTGAGGCATGTACATCTGTAATCAGCAGCTCTTCGGGCTGGCACACAGGCTGAGCTGTAGGCAGCACGGAGATAGCGGCTAATCCCAAAGTTAAAGGACCACTGAGCCCCCAGATGTGGGATCCCTCATTTCCAGGACTCCGAAAGCTGGAAGCAGAAGTCACAAGAAGTGTGGAGGGCTGGTTGATCCCCGGGGGGTATTGAAGAAGAGAGAAATAATCCCCAAGGGCACCCAAGCCTGTGAGGAGCCCAGAGGGTGGTCACCTAGCGGTACCACATGTTTTGCAAACCGGCAGCGCCCGGCACAAGTGGTCACCTGTGCCTGCCTTCACGTATCCATTCTCGGCCCTGCAGACACAGAGACGTGCCCGGCACGGGTGGGTTTTCAGTTAAGTCCCCGTGAAGAGTGAATCACAGTCCTGTTCCCCAAGGAGCTGCCAATCTAACGGGGAAAACACGCACAGGCCATGCATGGCAGGCAGTGTGGTCAAGACACATACAGGGGTATTCCTGGGGATCCAGGGGGAGGATGTGGGACAGGGTAGGGGGAAGGATTTCCAGAAGGGGTGACCCTTGAGTTCTGAAGAGGAAGGATTTAAACAAGAAGGTACAAAGAGGGGGCGCCTGGGTGGCTCCGTCAATTAAGCATCCGACTTCGGCTCAGGTCATGATCTCACAGTCTGTGGGTTTGAGCCCCGCGTCAGGCTCTCTATGCTGCCAGTTCAGAGCCTGGAGCCTGCTTCGGATTCTGTTATCTCCCTCTCTCCCTCTCTCTCTCTCTGCCCCCCGCCCATTCACAGTCTGTCTCTGTCTCTCAAAAAAAAAAAAAAAAAAAAAAAAAAAAATGAATAAACGTTAAAAAAAATTTTTAAAAAAAGAAGGTACAAAGAGAAGGGTGTTCTAGGTGGAGAGATGTGCATATGCAAACCGCGAGTTCCAAGTCCTGGAGGCTGCATGGTGAGTGAATTTATTTAGGATAAACATAGAATATATCTATATCTGCATATGTGTATCTATAGCCATAGCCCCATCTGTGTCTACTATCTGTAGTTCAAGTACCTGACAACTGGCTTTTTCGATTGTGATGGCACCTGTTGTTAAGCTTTGATTGCCTAAACGCTTTAAAGACATCTGTCTCAAAGAAATGCAAGGCCAGCTACAAAACCTAAACAAGAGGCCGCCCCACCCATCAAGTTCCGCTTTTAGAAAGCCTTGGGTGCCGATGTAACTGAAGGCTCGAGCGATGTAACTGAAGGCTCGAGCGACCCCACTTTTCCCCTCCCGTGCCCTAATTCCTGCTTCTACGTTTTAAACTCATCAATAGGGGCGCCTGGGTGGCTCAGTTGGTTAAGCGTCCGACTTTGGCTCAGGTCATGATCTCGCGGTCCGTGAGTTCGAGCCCCGCGTCAGGCTCTGTGCTGACAGCTCAGAGCCTGGAGCCCGTTTCAGATTCTGTGTCTCCCTCTCTCTCTGCCCCTCCCCTGTTCATGCTCTGTCTTTCTCTGTCTCAAAAATAAATAAACGTTAAAAAAAATTAAATAAATAAATAAACTCATCAATAAAGAGGAAAGCTGCACAAACGTAGCGCCCCACCCTCAACCGCAATAAAGGCAGAACTCCTTCTCTGTCCCTCTCTCTCCTGGTGACCTTGCCGTGTGGCCCCAGGCAGTGCTGTGTACCCTCAAGCATTGGTAAATAATAAACCCTATTGTTTCCCAAGGTTTCCCCATAGTTGCTGCTGAGAGGTATTTGCAACCCTAACCCTAACGAGGGCCGCCCCGCCACAACACTGACTCTGGTCAGGGGCAATGTCCCTGGGGGCTCAGTAAGAGCAGCAGGGCCCAGGGGAGCGCCCCAGGCAGTCTGAAGGCTGAGACTGACACAGAAGGGTACTTGACACACAGCACCGGCAGTTAGGACCGCTGTGTGTCCAGAAGGGTCCTAAGCGTTTTTACATATATTAACGCATTTAATGCTCACACAGCACCCTATGAGGCTCGCATCACTGACATCTTCTGCGTCCATTCTGCAGATGAGGAAATGCAGATCAAGACAGGTTAAGTGGCCTGCCCAACACGGTACAAGTTAAGTGTGACTTAGACTTAGACTATCTGTCTTAACAGTCTACACTCGTGGGCGCCTGGGTGGCTCGGCAGGCCGAGCGTCCGACTTGGGCTCAGGTCATGATGTCAGGGTTCGTGAGTTCGAGCCCCGTGTCGGGCTCTGTGCGGACAGCTCGGAGCCGGGAGCCTGCTTCGGATTCTGTGTCCGCCTCTCTCTCTGCCCCTCCCCTGCTTGTACTCTGTCTCTCTCAAAAATAAATCAACATTGAAAAAAAAAAACATTCTAATACTCTGAATAGTATTCTTAAAATTACTCTGTGGTTCACAGAAGGTGGGGTGGGGCAGTGATAAGGCCAGGGTCCCAGGTGGGGCCTGGGTCATGGTGAGCTGTGTCCTGCTGTGGAATGTGGACTCTGTCCCAGGGCCATTAGGGACGTGGACACTGAAAAGAGGGAGGACATGACTGAATGCCCTTTAGGAACAAAGGTTATTGGTGAATGCCCAAGTGTTTACCATCCAGGCACGAGTGGAATAAACATCAGTCATTTGAGGCCAACTCAATCTGGGGGCTTAGCTTCCAGAATCACATAGAAAACTTCCACGCATCTGGTGGCCCCCCTTCTTGTGGCACGAGTACTATCAAGGCCACGGGGCCTGGCCGCAGTGGTTACCCCAGAACGTCCACCCTCCCGTGGAAGAAATTCTGCTACAGCCTCACGGCTCACCCGCGGCCCCCCGCTCTGGCTCAGCTATGAATAACCACAGACGTGAGGGGTCAGCACTGGTCACGGGCCAGGCACCGCGCCCCGCTTTGTGCACACCCTCTTACCCCGATAGGCAGGTGGGTGCTCCACTGTCTTCCTTACAAACGGGCATCCAGGTCACAGAGCCGGAGACAGACAGACGGAGGAGGCGCCAGGCCCAGTCCACCCTGAGATCTATTCCAGTGAACCCTCGGAGCTTTCGTATCCCTGTGGGGTCCACCTCGCCTGCCGGGCGGGACCAGCCGCATCTTCTCAAGGGAACGACGAGGCTCAGCAGGTTAAGGGCCCGAGGCTGGCAGGTGCGGGGTCACAGCGAGCTTGGGGTGAGGCTTGTGGCTTGTTGCTTCCCCCCTTCCAGCCTGGCCGTCGACCAGAACTGGATCTTTGAGCACCCAGGGAGGCCCCTGTGCTGTTGCAACTGCCCCGGTCTCAGCTGTGGGTGCCTGACCTTTCTAGAAGATACTAATGATGCCTGCAAAGTGCGCCTCCCTCAACAACTGTAAGGAGTGTGCGCTCCCAGGGCCAGAGGGTGTGTGGGTCCCCCGCTCCGTTTTACAAACGAGGTAACAGGTGCAGGGAGACACTGGTTCCAAGGGCACCAGGACCAGTGAGGGATCTATGGGGGCTGCGGGAAGATACGCCGTGCAAGGTGCTGGGAACAAGTGCGAGCAGAGGGAGAGCGCAGAAGCCTGCCCTGTAAGCGGCATGAGAGCAGAAACCAGGTCTCAGCTCCTTACCGCTGCGTCTCCAGTGTCGGGCACTCAGAAACTACCTGCGAATGAGCCTGTCCAGGAAGGGCGGGGGGTGGTGGGGGGGAAGCTGAGAGGGAGTTTCAAGCACTGTTAACACGCAGTTAACGTCTACTCTCGTTTTCTCTGTGTTCCACCTCCGCACCTGCAATCAAGCCCTGTGATGTGTCTGTCGCTAAAGCTCCTTGTGTGGATCAATCCACAATCCACGAGTTCTGGGACCGTTCTTTGGCCCCTTCTCCTAACCTTGGCCACTCGGGCTGTGATGCGCTGCTATAAAGGAATCAGGCAGCGAGGATCATGGATGGACGGGCACCACAGCAAGCAGACTGGGCTCCAGAGGCCGACCACGTGGCTTGAAAGCCCAGCTCCCGCACCTGCTGACAGCTGTGCATCCGCGGTTAAGTTACCTAGCCACTCTGTGCCTCGGTCTGGTCCCTTCTCTGGTGAAACAGAGCAGGGAGCCCCCAGGGTGGCTGTGGGGGGTTAAATGTGTCAATGCGCAGGGCTCTTAGAAGAGCACGTGACCCGCAGTCAGACCTTCTGGCAAACAGTCTGTCAGCACTTATACTCGCGAAGTTCAGGTGATTCCTTAGAAAACAGTTCTGGAAGTGGGATCATAAGGTAGACAGATCCCTTGTAGACGGCAAGGAAATTGCCTTTGAAAGTCTAAGAAGAGAAAGGTCTTTAGCCCTAACGGATTAGCCCAAGAACAAGGGCTTGGGGGACCTAAGGAGCCAGCCTTTCTGCCGAGCTCTGTCCAGCCTCCTGCTGTAAGGCACCCCCTGTGCTCCGGGTACCCCGGGAGAGAGAGCACTCTCACCCACACCGCAGGAGGTCCCGGCCCCGGGAAGCTTAAGCCCCAGCCCCTGGCAGCACCCCACTTAGCTGGGGCTTGTCTTTCACTTGAAACTCATAATTCGTATCGTTATTTCTCAAAGAGAACTCCCAAATTGTTTTAGCTTCAGGCCTCCCCACACTCGGAACTGAAAGTGCGCACACTCTTGACTTGTTCATTTGTCTGCTTCTCCCATGAAAGTATTAATATCTCAAGGGACAGAGCTCTTGTCTTCCCCTTTTGTCCTCCCTCCCCACCCGTCACCCCGGCTGGCTGCTTGGCACAGTGCCAGGGACCCAGAGCCTCTGCTGCATGAATGAATGAATGAATGAATGAATGAATGAATGAATCGATGT
This sequence comes from Panthera uncia, assembly GCF_023721935.1. Lineage (NCBI taxonomy): Eukaryota > Metazoa > Chordata > Mammalia > Carnivora > Felidae > Panthera > Panthera uncia. The sequence continues at coordinate 8,439,203 of NC_064812.1, read as the reverse complement.
GTGCATGAACGAACGAACGCATGGGTGAGAAGGAAGGAAAAACACAGCCTGAACCGAAACCTCTCTGCTAATTCTACTCACTCGGCTAGGACGCCCTCCTTAAAATCGTCGGGTACAAGGTGCTGGCCAGTCTTCAGAGGCTCAAAGCCGGGGCCCCCGGGTCTCCTCTCTTCCAGGGGAACAGCCCCTGTTCCCCAACCCTTGCTCTTCTCTTAAAGGTTATCAGCAATAGAAATTCCATCTGGGTCTCACTGCTGTCCGTATCTCTGACCACCAACACTGCCTCTTATCTAGTGAGGCCGCCTTCGCCTCCAGTCCGCCTCTGGGCCCGCGGATAACATTTATGTTTCTGGAGGAAATGCTTGAGTCCTGAGGGATAATGCCCACTTACATGGCTCTTCGAGCCTGAAAAGATACACTGGAGCAAACGGGCCTGGCTTTCCAGAGCGAACGCCAGGGAGGAGTCCCCGTGGGTCCTCCGATCGGGGGCCTCCTCACCTTCACTGTTGTGCTCTCCTCTGGGCGGTGTCACTGGGTTCCACCGACAGCTCCTCCTGGACCAGCATCCTACACCCGTCCCCACCTGTCCCCCCGCCCTGCCGCCCGCATGGTTAGGTGCCTGCTTACTGCCAGTCTCTTCCTCTTCCCCACTCTCTGCTAGGACGTGAGCTCCCTGTGTCTGCCCAGGACAGTGCCCGGCACATAGAAAGAGCTCAGGAATCGTCGTTAACGCACACGCTATTCACACTAGCATTCGTCAAATTCACAACCTACCATGGTCCTGCTGGGAGCTAGGGATACAAAAGCCTCTGAGCTTAAGCAACTGGGCCAGGAATACCCCCACTGCAAGACAGGAAATGCCCTCTCCCCCGGAGACGCCGGCTTCCGCCTTCACACCCTCAACCTGATCAAGGTCTTTGCAAGCCCAGGAGAGCAGCCACACAACACCCCTCCCCCCACGAAAACGCTCGTGCGCACATACACACAGTCCCCCACGGCTGCACGCTCCTGCGCCCCATGTGCATCTCTGCACACCCTGTTGTGTGTTTCGCGACTCCATCAGGGACGCCGCCTGTAAACATTTCCTGGGGAGTGAAGGAAGTGACCACCACCGTGCTGTCGCCTTCCTGCTGCTCTGGGTGTCAGCGGTCTTGGATCCACGGGGACGAACACTTGCCCCGCCTTTGGCTCGGCTTTTCATCCGAGGCAGCGGGGTCTCCCCAGGCCATCTGGTCCAGTGCCAACAGGCAAACAGGCACCCGCTGTAAACTTGCCACATTTAGCAGCCGTGTCGCTTTGCGTAAGTTAATTCTCCTTTCTCGTTTCCTCATCCGTACTTGGGCCACTGGGCTGTTATGAGCGGTCACGGTAAGGGAAGAGTTTGGAACAGGGCCTGATCCATAGCTTAATAAATGGGATGGTCTGTGGTATTGGCACTGGGCCTGGGTGACTGTTCAGCGTCAGGAAGACAGATGTGGGTATCAAGAACGTTGTAGCCAGCATCTCCCGTGTGCGCTCGTGGTGTTTTTAATACATCAGTTGATTTAGAAACGATCTCGATGATGTACCTATGTATGGATATTCACATACATATGACGTACACGGGTGTATATACAGATGTGTATACACATGTCTATAAATACGGATGTGTGTATATGTATGACAAATGTATATGTATACACGTGCACACACACACACACACACACACACACACACACACTGCCCATTTCTCAGCTCTGTCTGCTCAGAGGGCCTAGAGGCAATGCCACCTCAGTAGCAATGGACACATCTTGTGACCAGAGGATATTTCTAGATGCCATTCTCCACCGAAAGGATCCAAGGCTCCTTGACCAACCGCTGATTCCATCCTTAACCAACTGATAAAGCCAACAATGCAGGAATGGGACAGCCCAGCATCAGCCTTCCAATGTGAGGCATTCAGGACACCCTGTGGGATGCCTGTGGGATGCCTGGCAAAAGCATAAAATCTAAATCGGATCACGAGGGAGCATCAAACACTGAGGGAGAGTCCGAAAAATAATTGGCTTGAACATGTCAAAAATGTCACGAAATGTAAGGCTAAGGAAGTTTTCCAAGAAGGGCACATACCAAATGGGCTTCCTTTTGCTATGAAGGACCTCGCAGAGGGCAACTGCTGAAATCTGAATAAGGTCTAAGGATCAGATAATAGTAGCAAATCAATGTTAAGTTTCTGCCTTAGTTGTATCGTCATTGTAAGAATTTTCTGATTTTAGGAAAAAATGGAGAGAGGAAAGGATAGAACAAAAATAATAAAATGTTAACACTTAAGGAATCCGAGTGAATGGTCCCTGGGAATTTTGGGGGGCTGTTTTTTGCAACTTATCTGTAAATTTGCAATTATATCAAGACAAAGTAATTGAAAAAAAAATCAATTGAAAAGAATACCCTGGGTTCACATACTGAGAAAAAGTGAATATAGTGCTTAGCACAATAATCTGAAGCTCTTATAATATCATTGTTACCAGAACAGTGTACCCAGCACATAATAAGCTGAAAATGGATAGATGATATTATCACTGTCAATATCATCACCATCACCCCTGTTATCCCTGATGTGCTTGATACTAACTACACAAAACTCAATACCTTTTCTTACTGTGACTTCTAATTACTTCATATCTGCATTCAACTCCATCGTCTGAAGGTCCATTATGGAAACACCCGTTTCAGGTGCTTCCAGCCCTCACCTGCAACGGTGCTGAGTTTGAAGACCAACCAAGAGAAGAGAGGTAGGGCCCATTCAGATCTACACGTACGGACACATATCAATTCAATCTTTTGCCATCGTCCGAATCTCTGCTTTGTTCTTGCTAGTTCCTGGGCAACCCAAGGTCGACTAAGCCCAGCTCCTAAAGACACAACCTAGGGCCTTTGCCTATAGACCTCCTGGATACCTAGAGTTTCTTCTCTGTTCCCTCTTCAGACCCATCCGTAAACACTGGGCATCTCAGTGACTGGGCCTCTTATTCTGCACTGCACTGCCTTATTCGATAAGAGGAACCTCCTATTATACCCCAGTCCTGACCCATCCAAGATGGTGGGACTATTTCCAAGTCCAAGCTTCTCCCCAAGGGTCTTCTGTGCTCAGACCATTTCTGGGATGTGATAAGGTCCCAATCATCATTAATGTGTGTAACACGTTCTTTAAAAGTAAACCCACAGTCCTTTCCCTATCATCTTTTGTCCCCATCACTCCTCATTCTCTCAAGACTCACAGAAATCATACCTTTAGCTCATTTTCCTCCTCTCTTCGTTTCTCACCTCCCTTGCCCCTATCTTCAGCCTATGGAGACACTATGGCCATTGCTTCTTCCCCTTTTCAGGAGACCCCATACTGTGTCTGACCTTCCTACGACCATAGAAAGGCTCCTATTTGTATCGACCTATTTGTATATATAAAACCGATAAATCCTAAGGTCCAAGCGGCTTAGTTTTTACATGGAATTATATACAGCAACCACAGGTTGGCTGTCCAAAGAAATTTTAAAAGCAATTCCATGTTTATAGACAGGCAGGTAGACACAGATATAGATGTCCTCACCAATAATCATATAGAACAGCCACACACGCACAAATACATGCACCAACCTTCCTTCTTCCACAGTGGTTGCCATGATATCCAAGCTGAGTTAAACACTGGCAGATCGAACAGAGACAGCCCAGGGCAGGGCGATCAAAGTTTCCCCAAGCCCGCCTTCCTCACTGATGGAAACGTTCTCAATGTGCACGGTCCAAAATGGTAGCCGTGGGTCACATGTGGTGACATGTGGCACTTGAAATGTGGTGAGTGTTGAGTGAGGGCTGAATTTTTAATTTTGTTTAATTTTAATGAATTAACATTTAAATAGCTGTATATGGAGTGGCTACCTGCGGACAGCTTAACTCTAGTCCAGGGCCTGGCAGGCTTTTTCCATTAAGGACCAGACTAAATATTTCAGGCTCTCAGGCCACACAGCCTCTGTCACCACTGCTGTTGTGCTGTGACAGCAACCACAGACATACTTGAACAGAGGAGTGTGGCTGGGTACCAATAAAACTTTATTTATAAAAAATGGCCAGGCCAGTTTTGTCCTGTGGGTCATAGTTGTTTGCTGATGCTCGCTCCAGCACAGCATCATTCCAGACCTTCTTTGAGATGGCAGGCATTGGTCATACGAGGCTGTTCCCAATCCGGTTTTTAAGTACTTGCTTAATGAAAACACAGAAGGCTTTCCTTTCAAGAAAAAGAGGTCACTTGACATCCTAACGGTCCTACATTTTTCCCTTTAGGAGAAAGCCTTCCCTCTTAACGGAATGTCCCCGGGAGGGCAGGCCAAATTATAAAGAGATCAAGACAAGACATCTCTCCTCCACGACTCAAGATTATTCTACGGAAGAAACCAGAAAAGACAATACCTCTCACTCGTGCAAGGGGAAGAGGGCAGTCATTTACCTAAGTATGCCCAGGGACTGTCCACTTCCGGTCCTGGCCACAAAGCTCAAAACGTTTGCTCGCCACAGCCCCTGGCGATGATGATCACTTCTGGCATTTCCAGGTCAGAAAGGTGGAGTCTGAAAACGGTCCCAACTGGAAGGGAAGAGGAAGAGGAGAAAAGTTGTCTGAGGAAGACGAGAAAAGAAAAATGTATGTGACATCAGGGCTAGGATGCACCAGGGAGGCCGGGTGGGTGATGGTTTGGGAAGGCCTCACCCTTGAGTAAGAACAGAGACCCTCAGTTGAGTTCTTACTGTGCCCCAAGCACTGAGAGATGTACCGACCACACGTTGTCTCACGAAATCCCTGGGGTGGTCTCCAGGATCATTCCCATTCAATGGATGGGCAGCTGGAGCTGGGAGAGCTCCTGTGAGCAACCCTGAGCAAGACGACAAAGGCAGTGAGGGGTAGAGAGCGGCCCCCAAGGGGACACCCCCATTCTGTCTGGTTCTACTGTCCTCATCTTAGCCGCCAGGACAGGTGTGTACGGTAACGGCCCCTCCCATTTTCTCCGGCCACTGTGTACGCACGCTCCTTTGCAGAGTGGTTTTGCTCCCTCTCCCCACGTGAACTGAGGTCCACTTCTCCACCCTCTGAATCCGAACTTGGCCATGTAACTTGCTTTAGCCAGTGAGCCAATAACAAAAGACAAAAAGCTTCAAAGGCGCTTGTGCCCAAAACTTCCCCTTCCTCGCTGCTAGGAATCACTCTGGGGCCACACTGGCCCCTGAGCTGGTCCCCTGGAGGAGGACAAACACCATGGGGGAGGCCCCAGGCACCCCGCCCGCCCCGGCGCCCCCCCCCCCCCCGCCCAGTGCGTGGACCACCCCACTGAGTCCCAGCCAAGCTGCCGGGACCACAAGGAGCGTCCAATCAACCCACAGATTCAGGAGAGATAACAAGTGTTTGCTGTTTAAGGCACTAAGGTTTGGAGCTGCCTGTTAGGCAGGGAAAGCTCACCGATGCAATCACCAAGTAAGCTTTACGCTGCCAGCAATGGTGATAAAACACGATCAACTTGCAACTTAGAAAGACAGGTCAATGGGGGATGGGCATTGAGGAGGGCACTTGTTGGGATGAACACTGGGGTTGCTATATGTGAGAGATCAATCACTGAACTCTACTCCTGAAGTCACTATTACACTATATGTTAACTAACTTGGGTTTCATTTTTTTTTCTTTTAATCCTCACGATAATAAAACGAAAGATCGGCCTGTGTGGGTGATTGCCCAGAGAGGAGGAGGGCCAGAACTAAGGCAGGGCTGTGGGATAAAGGAGATATGGGAGGTTCAAGGAGCTATTTTAGATGTAAGGTCAACAGGATTTAGTTACAGACCGACCCACGATTTGTCTAAAGGCGCCTGGTGTTGACAATAAATAGATTCTATTTGGAGCTCGCTGAGGGGGCGGGATGTGGCCACAGACGACACGCGAAGTGGCCTGAGCCACAGCAGTTGGGGCTCAGTGTCACAGCAAATGCAAGCACCCGGGATGGAACTTTCTTTTCAGCCCCTGTTGTCTGAAAGAAGAATTAAGGTGAGCTGCTCACCGCCCCAGCCTCCTGGCTGGACCTGCCTTTCCCACCTCCTCTGATGCCTTTCCCTGCTCTTGGCAGCCCCCGGAGGGATCCGTGTAAATTGCAACCCCGACCTTCCTCCCTCCCATCACCAGCTGGCACCGTCCTCTTTCCCTCTGTGCTGTCCACACACTCTTTAGATTTCAGTATCGACGGCCTTTCCCAGGGACAGCTTTGCCGGCCGCCTCGACAAGGCCCGTCCCCGCCACTGCCCAGAATTCCCTGTGCTCCCAAACAGCATGCACCACTGGCCTGATAACTCCCTGGGGTCACAGGTGTGCCCGTGCTACATGTCACTCCGCCACCACCACCTGGCACGCGGCTTACCGCGTGGGACAAAGTCAGTTCCTGTTTCCTGAGTGAGAGAACGAACAGAAACATTCACGTGTCACCCGTCCGAGATGTTTTCTTTAACGTACTCCTTTCCACACTCCAAGCTGGGTTAGCCACCTTGCCGTCGGGCACCCGCGGCTTGCTGTGCTTACCTTCATTCGTTTGCGCGGTATTCCTGGCCCCGACCTGGCAAGCCTGCAACTGCGGGGCTTTTCCAAACTACAGCTGTCCCCCAGGTGTCGCCCACCTTCCGTGGCCTCCGTTTCTCAGCTCCTGGCGCACAACTGGGGCGCTAAGCGCGCAGAGAAGGTAACTACCCCACTCTGCACCTGCTGGTCCTAGGGAGCAGCCTAGCTATTATGCACGGAGATTCTCCTGGCCTTTGCTTGTCAACACGCGCCCCGAAAACCTCTTCCGAGGTGGTTCTCTTGCCGCGGCACCCTGCCCTCCTGCATCTCCCTACGTTCCACGTGCTTCCCTACCCTTCCACGTGCTTCCCTACCCTTCCTCTCCCAGGCCTTCACCCTTTCATTTCTATCCATCCAACTGGTAGCCGCTCCCGGCCCAGGCCCTCAGACGCCAACTGCTGGGTTTAAACCAGGAGATCTGGAAGCAAGAAACACGTCCACCAACTCTATCTGCTACGTGGGAGATGAGGGCCCATAAGTCATTCCTCCTTTACCCCTAACAGAGCATCACCATCGGCGAGCCCCCTGACGTTCTTTTTGACGTTCCTTCCCATCATGCAATAGAACACGATACGTCTTGTCAGGGGGTTTTGTTCTCTGATTTTGTTTCTTTGGGGAGCAGGGGAGGGGGCTGGAGGCAAAACTCTGCATCACCCCTGGAGGAGTGCGGCCGGTTCGCTTAATAAATCACGGCTTTCTCCTCCATGTGAGAAGTGATGATCCAGATAACCGTGAACACTGGACCCGGCTGAGTAATATTGCTGCCCTTTGAAGGTACAGGAGTCTGTTCCCAGAGGCCGGTGGCCATGTCATACTCCAAAATAATCTGCCTTACTGCCAGAGGTGCCGACAGACCAGGAGAGGCCGGTCAAGCCAGGCTGCGTGACTGTAGACAAACGGCCTTTCTCTGAGCCTTAGTTTGCTCCTTAGTAAAACGGACACCGCACCTGCTTCCACTACTTTGCAAGGCTCTACTGCGAAACAAGCGGATAAAAACCAACGTGAAATCACTTCAACAACAACGGCAATGAAGTAAAACTCGCAGTAGTGAGAGCCTCCGAGACCACTTGTGATGGCTCACGGGCACTTTCCCAAACTAAGCCCTTTGTTCTCCAATGCTCTGCTAATCTTCACAAGGATGTCATGTGAACTATTTTTGCATCATTTTGCGGATGAGTACCTGGCGGCTTGAAGAGGCTAAGCAACTCGTTCAAGGTCGCAGTCAAGACTGGAGGCCGAGTGATAAGCCAATTCCTACCCTGCCTAGCACGGCGTAGTTCACGACGGCGCTCACTGAGCCTCGGGTGCGCCCGTCGAGCTCGCTGCTCGGCCCTGGCAGGGACCACAGCACACTCTTGGGTTCTGCCAGTGAGGAGCCCACCCAGTGGGGAGGGGTGCGGGCACACAGCCGGCAGCCGCGCCACCCTGCACCCCAGTGGGGAGCCTGTCAGTGCACAAGTGGGTGGTTTCTTAATCCGAGTTCCTGTCCGGAACACGATGATCACGACCGTGGAGAGTGAGATGACCACAGAGACGGGCATATCTGTCTGCCACGGGGACGGGTGACCCAGATGTAGGCAGGTGCAGGGACGGATCAGAAGCTGGGCAGTGAGATGACCCAGAAACGCCTGGAGTAGGAGCCGGGTACCCAGAGCAGGGCTGCTGGCCAGCTGGGAGCAGGGTGCAGGGCAGGGGAGCCACAGGTGCCTGGGCCGGCTCCAGGGTAGAGGAGTTGAGCGGCCCCTTCCTGAGGCAGCCGTGTCTGCCCTCTCGCGGCCCAGGGGCTGAGGAAGCCGGCCCCGGCCTGGCGGGCTGGCAGGAAGGGCACTGTACCCGGCAGGAAGTACACACGCTTGTCCTGGGAGGGCTGTCCTCTCATGCGTCCCCTCCCCCTCTGACAGGGCTTCAGCTGGGGGCGGTTTCTCCGACCGAGTGGATTTCTGAATTCGGAGGCCAGGCGCTGGTCTGGCAGCTTCGGGGAGACGTTATGATTACCGACAGCGAATGGATGGATGTGGACATGAGGCCAGCAGCGGGCTAAGCAGCCTGTGTGCATGATTTCATTCGGTCTGCGCAGCAGTCCTCTGGTGGCCGGGGGCAGGCTGACCCCCATTTCAAAGATGTGGAAACTGACGCTCTGAGGTCGTTTGCCCAAGGCCGCAGGTTAGGCAAGGGGCAGAGGTGCAATTCAAAGTCAGGGTCACCTCGTACACAGACCCGTCTCCTCGCCTTCTGGCCCAGCTGGGCTCTAGAAGGTCGTCTCCCCACCTCACACCCCACAGATATGTAAGTTGGGGGGGGTGCTGGGGCGGCTCACTGGCCTGCACCTCCGCTCTGGGCTCCCTAACATCATCGGTGGCTCCCAGCTCTGCAGCGGCTTCAGCTTCTGGTTCCCAGCACCGAATGCAGTCTGTTCTCCAAGCCCAGAGAAATAAAGACGTGGGAACTTCTCACCCGAGGCAAACACCCCAAACACGGCTGGCCGTCACCCCCGCGAGCACCTGGCTGCTCCCTCCCATCCGCCACGAGCCTCAGTCTGTTGGTTTTCCAACAACGCAGGTCTGGCTACGCCTCTTTCTAGAAGCAGGTAAAGAAACCTCGGTCGTACCTCACTATGAAAAACTGAAGGTTGCTCAGAACCCCCAAACCGCAACCTTGCCATTTTCCTTACAACCCGCTTCCTCAAAGCACACGAAGGGAGGGGGTGCCCTGCTTCCGTCTCAGGGTTCCTCCATGAAGTCCCCTGGGCCCTGGCTCTCTCCACCCTCACTGCCACTGTCACCAGATCCCACGGTCTTCAAGCTTGAAGACTGTCTGTTCTCTGGGGCTTTCCCCCATGCCCCCTCCTCTCTTGTTCTGTCGAGCCCAACTCCCAGCCAGGAAGATGGGTGGTGCGGCCACAGAGCACCAGTGGGAAGACTGAGGCTCGGACATGGAAGTCACCTGCCCCAGTCTCAGAGATGACAAACGGTGTCCCCCACACTCTGCCCCGGAGCCCGTGTTCTCCTGGCCCTCGCCGCCCCCTCCGGCCCCAGGCCTTCCCGGAGGTGTCCCCTCGGCCTTCCTCGCTGGGGAACCTGAATTCGCCTTCAGAGCAGGGAGACCGACGCTGGAGGCCTAGCAGCCTCCTCTGGGCCTCCCGGCTTCTCTGTACTGCCCAGAATCGCGCTCAGATCTAGGAGGGATTGTGAAATAAGATGCCTGTGTCTGTTTTCCAGGCAATCGCAGCCTAATTAGGGAGGCACAACTATGTACTTTTGAACAACAGTTTGTGGACGAGGGGAAAGAAGGAGGGCGGGGTGGGGGGGAGGGAGAAAGAAAAAGGGAAGGAAGTGAAGAAAGCAAAGTTGTGCTGACCATGGAAACCTTGAGCCAGAGGACAGGGCTGGCGTCACTCAGAGTCTGTCCGAGCTGAATGTGACCTGGAGTGCCACCATTAACCGTCCTATTTATAGCCCTTTGAAATATGGCTTAGTGAAGTGGGGGGGAGGGGGGAGGCTTTGTTCTTTTGGCCTCTTATCTGATTCTTCAGAATAAAAGGAAGGGAAGGGAGGTGGGGGGCAGGTTGGCAGGGGTGTGTGAGTGCGGGTGGTCAGACCAGACACACTGGACCCAGGAAACGTCTGCCACGTGGGTGTGTCACAGCAGGATCTGGCGACGCGAGATGGGGGGGGGTGTGTAACGGCTCCCCCCAACCCCGCTCGACTCAACCTGGGGGACCTCAGGCCCAACGGCCAACTTTAATGAACCTCAGCTTTCCCAACTGTCAAAACACTGATAACTATAATGACCGCAGAGCCCTGGTTAGAACGTTAAATGAGCCCGAAATGTCCAGAACGCGGTATTTCCTGAGCAGAAACTCCGGAGGGATAAAAGGGCAGACGGCCGCCAGAATCCACAAAATGCAACCCAGCCTTGCTCAGAGGGAGGTCTACAGGAGCCCGTGGGCAGGGGTGGTCTGGGAGGCTGCGGTGTAAGCACTGTGCCAACAGAGCAGCAGAGAGGGCTTGGTGCAGGGGGTCACGTAGGAGACCCGGCCGCTGGGGTCCCTGGCTGCTGGCCTGGGGAGGACAAGGGAGGCTCGCTCTCTAGGACACCCCGAGCTTCCCAAGTCAGGCAGAAACCCAGCGGTAAAGGCAGGACTTGGCAGCTGTGAACTGCGGGCTGGCTTCTCGCCCCGGCTTTGCCCGCTAACGGGCTGAGGAATCACACAGGTTGGCCCTCTGTCTGCTTAGCTGTAAAGTAGGGGGCAGGGAATATCTAAATGTCACGTCAAAGTCTTAGGTGCCTCCAGGGTCCAGTGCCACCCCCAAGCTTCATAAGCCCAGACCACTTCTCAGCCTTAAATTCGGACAGCCCCAGAGCTGCACCCTATCACCTCCTCCAGGAAGCCCTCCACGGCTGGAAGGTCTGTGTGGCAAAGAGCTTCCTAATCCACAGAGGTGACCAGAGAGCAAAGGGTCACTGCGTGGGGCACGGATCTCGCCTATCGCTAGTGGTGTTCAAGCAGACGCAGAACCACCACAGGGGAGAGTGGAAGGGAGGAAACAATTCCCGGGACACCGTGCAAGGGGTTTCTACACTTGAACAGGGATCATGACGACCAAAGCACACACTTAGCAAGCACTTGGAGTGGGCACTCTGCAGGGCACCGTTCTAAACACTAAGTGCCAACTCATTTAGTGCTCGTTTAGTACCTACTGGGAGGTGGGTACTATTCCCCATATTTTATCGATGAAGAATGGAGACACAGAGAGGTTAGGCAACTCGCTCAAGGTCACACAGCTAAGACGCGGCAGAGCCAGTATTTTTATTGAGCGAATCAATGAATGACTCAGTAGATGAATAATTGAAATCTTGGAATAGGGGAAGGTTAAACAAGGGCACTGCTAAGCCTCTTTGCAAATGCTGGCATTTTACAGTTCCTTCTTGTTTCATGCTCTATAAACGTGCAACGTCTGTAATGTGTTATCATTCAATCTACTCAAACACACCTTCCTCCCCCACCCACCCCCCTGGCTCCGGATCCCGTCACAGCTTCTGACACTGTGGCTCCTGCTCAGAGAAAAGGAGAAACCTCCTTTACTTCACCCCAGGGCAGATTCCCAACATGTGGAGATATTCTGCTGTTCAAAGCTGTGTCCGGGGCCAGTAAATTTTTTCACCTTCTTCGGACGTTTGGCCTGGTAGAGACATCAGTTTAGTTTTTATGATCCTAGAGTTCACAGATCGTTTTTGCTTAGTTCAGTTTGTTCCCTGTCATAGGTAGAGACAGAAAAACTAGCAGGAGACAGAAAAACTACATCGGAACCAATTCTTCAAACCACTCTGAAAGGCGTGATTTTCATTGGAAATTTCTGGTAGGTGGGGGAGCACGACCTCGCTGGCTTCTAATCTCCCTTTTTCATTTTACTTTCCTTTTTTTGCCGGAAGACTGAGGTCCCAAAACTAAGATTTTGCTTTAGCAACAACCAGGAATACCCCCCACAAGGACATTCTTGTTTGTGGCCGCTCATACGTTTCCCAAGCAAAGGTCTTTATTCATCAGACTCTCCACCAGGTGGTAGGATTAACGGTGTTTTCGAGGCAGGAGAACAACAGCAGACCTTTCTCTCCATTGTGAAGATGTTATTAAAAGGGAATTTTCCAGTGTTGCAACAGCAACTTCTACTAATCATTTTACTTGGAGCAGGTCGCTCAAAGACACCTGCCTGGGGAGCTGGGTGGGTCTGCATGCCTGGTGACAAGCTTCATATTAAGCCTTCCTGCTGCTCACAGCCCTGTCTCCGACCCCCGCGGGCTCCCAGACCTTCCTCAATCCCCAGGCACCATGGGGATCTCAGAATTCGATGTATGAGTACAACCCGAAGGAAGGGTGCTTGCCATCAGCAACACAGGGTCCGACACGGAGGCAGAAAAATCCGGCAAGCCTATCAAGGTTAGCTCAATAAACCCATCCAGCCGGCACCAAATGGTGAAGCAGGGAAAAAGCCTTGGAGCCCCACCCGTCGGGACACAGCGTGCAGAGGACAATCAGGACCGCCCTCCCGCCAAAGAAGAGGCTACAGAACCTGGGTCCCTTTGCCGTGGCCGTTGGGTGGGATGGCACGCAGCCTGGGTGGGCTTGGGGACAGATGTCCAGTGCGATGTGTTCTATATCTGCACCTCTGAGGGAGTCTATTTCTACCCTTGCCGGCCCCCCGATGTAGAGACACCAGATGATCCTGGGAATTACATAACATGAGGCCTGAGATCTCGGGCTTAGGGCAGAAACGGAGCAGTTAGGAATTGCCACTTTTCTAGCTGTGGGACTTCGGGCAAGCGGCTTCACTTCACTGAGCCTCAGTTTCCACATCTGTAAAACGGGAGTAGGGGGGAAATACAAGCAGTGACCTTACGGGGCTGCTATAAAGACTAGGAAAGCAGTATCAAAGGAAGGGTCAAGTCGCTGACCAGGTCACCCGACTCGTCTGTACCATTCAAGGTGGGAGGGGCGGGGGTGGGGGCCGTGAGCGATGGGCTGAGTTAGATGAGTGAGGGGGCAGCCAGGCCACTGTCTGGTGCTGTTGTGTGTCGGAGGCGTGGGCTTATGCCTTCCCAGGAGCGACCCACTTTGCACGTCGGTAACTGCGGGCACATGGGAGATCTGCCTGCAGAGACCGTGTGACCTTGGGTAAGTCACTTCCTCTGCAACCTGGGCAGGACCCTAATCCCAGGGTAGCAGCTAGAGGAACTGCAATGGAGCCCAAATAAGGTCAGGGCTGCAGATGCCCATGGCTGTGAACGCAGAGGTCAGGGGTTTCAAGAGGTATTTCAGCTCCCACACCGCTAGCAACTCTCTTTGCCCGTTACCGCAATAGCACAATAAAGAAAGGGAGGGGGAACGAGGCCCCGCAGCACCGGGCCAAGCGATTCGAGGGATTTATTTTGGGCTCCAGTCTAGTCTTCCAAGGAAAGAGGTTTTCTTTTCTTCTTTCCTTTTCTTTTCTTTCCACTGAGCCTTTTATTTCTGAAAAGGTAAATGCCCAATTAGATGGATTTTCGTCTTTCATGTGGAGTTGTTGTAGGCTTTTTGAGCATGAAACAATATTTTGGAGTCATTCCACCCTCTCAGTTAGAGAAGAAGCTGGGTTTGCTTTGGGTTTTTTTTCGTTGTTGTTGTTTTTTTTTGTTTTTCGGTTGGGTTTTTCTCAAGAGCCCTCTGCTAAGTAAATATTCATGAAGGGAATTTTTAGCCACTCTGGTCTGTTAGTTCAATGTGGACTCAAACGGATTTTTTTTTTTTTAATGTAGCAAAATCTATCACAATGATATCCATTTGGGTTTGATTTCTTTTTTGAAGGTCGCTGGTGGAATTAAAAAAAAAAAAGATTTTTTTTTTTTTTTTTTTTTTTGCATACCCAAATGCGGACCTACCAAAAGTCATTAGCAATCTCTTTTTTAATTCCACCAAATAATTTGGAACGAATGTCCTTTCCTGCTCACCTCTGAATGACTGAGGCTGTTTAACTTGTTATTTTTTATTCTCTTAAGGGCTCCAGAATCAGACTTGGTTAGAGAACTTCCACATATTTCACAGGAGAAAAAAATATGTACACACATACACATACGCAGAGTCAGAAGAACATCCCCGGATGTTTTTGGAAGGAAAAAACTTTTTTTTTTTAATTTTTTTTTTAATGTTTATTTATTTTTGATACAGAGAGAGACAGAGCATGAATGGGGGAGGGTCAGAGAGAGGGAGACACAGAATTTGAAACAGGCTCCAGGCTCTGAGCTGTCAGCACAGAGCCCGACACGGGGCTCGAACTCACGGACCACGAGATCATGACCTGATCCGAAGTCGGCCGCTTAACCGACTGAGCCACCCAGGTGCCCCGAAGGAAAAAACTTTTAAGATAAAAACATGCAAAGAGTATTATCTGAATATCACATAGGCTAAAAGGACAGGAGGAATCACCACCAACCCCAAAACCACACGTCTGAACCCTGACCCTTGTGCACAAAAGCCAACATTTGTTGAGCGACTCTTTGATTTTTCACATCAACTCTACGGAGTATCATCCCCATGACAGAAGAGGAAACTGAGACCCAGACAAGGTAAGTAACATGATCCTTGAGAAATAAGTGATAAGCCTCAGACCAAAACCTTAATTCTGAGGCTACTCTGCTTCTTTCAAAGATGCTACTGAAGTCCCAAAGGCCTTCATAATAATATCTTGCACTTTAAAAAAAAAAAAAAGTATATTTATTCTTGAGAGAGAGAGAAAGAGAACAGGAAACAGAGAGAAGGAGACCGAGAATCTGAAGCGGGGTCTGGGACACGGGGCTCGCACTCACGAACCTTGGGATCGTGATAAGCCGAAGTCGGGTGCTTAACCCACTTAAGCCACCCAGGTGCCCCAATGGTATCTTACACTTGATTCTTTTATCTTACTAGGGGAATAGAGAACAAGGGTTAAAAGTCCGGCTTCCCCCAGAGGTAGGGCCTGGAGTAAGGGAGTTTCCCTCCTGCCTCCGGCTTCTGTCCTTTGGGAATCCTGTGACCACCCCCCCGCCCCCGGCTGCTGCAGAATCAAATGAGAAGGCAGGTGAGTGCCAGATCACCCTCCAGGGCGGTCCTGCTCCTGAGAGGCCCCAGTAAGGAACTCTCTGGGCTCTGGCTGCTGGCTGGGCTCAGCTCCTGGTGCCCCAAGGATTGTGGAAGGCAGGCAGGACTCAGCAAGAGAGCAGCGTTATCTCCCAGGCTCTTCCCTGCCAGGTTGAGGAGAGAGGCTTTCTTCAGAGGCTTCTAGCAGCTGCTATGCCCCACTCCCAGGGCCCCTCACCCATCCCTCCGTCTGCCTCTTGGGGGGCGAGGGGGGTGGGTAGGAGATGGTGGGGGGGGGACGGTAACTGGGCTCAGGTAAACCCTCCACTCAGTTTGTGAGTGCGTGTTTGCTACTGGGACCCAGAATCCTTCTCTGTTCAAAATACCTGCCGCTGTACTGGGCACACCCCTAAGTGCTTTACTAAAAAGCAGGTGTTACTCTATTTATTATCAATAAGGCAAGCTCACGGCCTCCTGCTGGGGGCACCTCCCAATTGTCCCACGCAGGGTGGGAATTCTAGATGGCCATCTACCAGTCGAGGAAACGGGAGACTCCAAGAGGTTCGGTGATGGACCTAAGTCCTCGGCCAGGAACCCGGTGGTATGGGATAAGGACCAGGAACTAGGAGTCCTGAATCCTAGGCCAGGGGTTGCCCTGCCTGGATCCACTTGACTCTGTAAGAAACATCCTGACACCAAAGTCCTGTCTCTAACACTCGTCCCAGCGTGAACCCCGACAGACCGAGTCCACGTGGCGTGTGTTCAACTTGACGCAGGTCGCACCTGTCGCTGAGCCTGTCAGGCCACGCAGGAAGGGCTCAGGGCACGGCACACCCCCACCCGTGCACTTCCCCACCGCCCTCCCCCCACCCCACCCCATATTCCAGCTCCTGGTAATTCCCCATGCCAAGCCCTAGGGATAAAAATACTTTCAAAGTTTTGTTTTTTGTTTTTTGTTTTTTTTTTCACAACCCACAGGAATGAGAAAAGCACGCTGTACCTGTAACCTCATCGTTTGGCCTTGCTTCTTCCAGTGGGGGCTATTAACAAACTGTTTAACATCAACACCGGCCTCGTACGTCAAGTGTTTTTCCATGAGCTTTCCAGAACTTTCCGCCTTCAGTCAACTCCTTTATTTCCCAAGTGCTCTGTTTGAATCCGGTGCCTCCAGAAAGCAGCACCTCCTGTGCTCACCCGCCCGCACAGGCTCTCAGCTGGGGCATCAGGCACTCTTCCGTGCAGGATCGTTAATCCTCACCGTGCGTCCTGAGATAACCCACCTGCATTTGAACCCTAGCCCCCGAGGTGCAGGGCCTGCCTCAGCTCACACAATTAGATGTGGTCATGTGCCTGAAAACCTGGGCACTGTCCCCCACCTGCCTGCCATGCCTTTTAAAACCCCCTCTCTCGACGCAGCCATGTAATTCTGCCATCAAGTTTAAGGACAAGGACGAAAAATAAAGCACAAAATTGTATTTTCTTGAAGCGAAAGCAAAGCAGCTACTTTCTATTTGACAGGCCATCACTGCAGCGCCCGTAACCCTTGGAAGATCTCAATTCAGGGACCTGCGTTCTGGCTGCGCGGCAATGATGAATCCCACCCAAGCAAACCAGAAATCGACACCTACTGCAGGAACGGGGCCACATCACTGAAGCCCTGAAATCCCAGTTCCCTCACCTCTGCAGAACCACGCAGAACAGACGTACATCCGGCCTGTTATTTTATTTTACTTCACTTTTCTTGGGCTCACTAGCCGCACACCATGTTAATTAGATACCAGTTCTAGGCAGGTAAGAAACTACCTTCGCTCTCCTGCGTCGTGACTTCCCTGGTTATTCGGGCTTTGGATCCCCAGTGAATTCTTCCCTGTGGGTCCCGCAAAGCACAGGAATCCACTCCCTTCTCTGTCCCAGCCCTCCCTCGGCACATGCGTGCTCCCACCCCGTGCAAACCATAATGCGACAAACTCTTCAAGTGCACCCGTGCGCCTCCCCGCCACGCGGTGACCTCTGGGGGGATGGTACCAAGGGTCAATCAGAGTTCTTACAACTCTCTATTTCCAGCATCTTGCATGGTGAGTAGAACACAGGTAAGTTCCTAATAAATGTTGGAACAACGGAAATCAAAACAATCCGCCCAACAAGACCCAAGAAACCGTCAAACCTCAGGCTTCCCAAGGAATGTTGGGTTTCCAAGAGGGAAACAAGGACTTCAGTGTAGGGAAAAGAATGAGGGTAGGGGGAAGGGAAAACACAGGGCACTCACCTATTTGGAGTTTATGAGACCAACTGGTGTTCTAGATCAGCTCTGTCACTCAGGGTCCCCTGATTTCCCCTCTGGGCTTCAGTATTTTTGAATTAATATGAAAATATTGAACAAAATGACTTCTATGAACATTTTCAGCTCGAGTGGGAACCCTATTGGCCCTGGTGAAGTCACCAATGTCCCTGTTTGCAATACACATCATCGGGGCTCCCCCAAAATGCCACCTCGGCTCTGCTCAGTTTCAGACCCCGGAGTCTGAAACTTCTGGGGCGTCTCTCAATGTCCGGTGCTGAGAATTGCTGACGAATGACTTCACCAAGCAGGCGTGGGCTCTGGGAGTCTGGAGCACTCGCAGTGAGTAAGGAGGCGTCATTGCACGGGGTGGCCCTGTTGTCTGTGATGCCAGGAATGCCCGGAAAGTTCTGAGGACGGTGCTGGAGCAAAAAACGAGTAGGGCACAGGCTGTCTTCATGAAGAAAGCCTTTAACGGCCCCAAGGCCATGTCAGCAGAACTCCAAGCCTCTCATTTTGCAGAGAGTGAAACTGAGACCAGAGCCTGGAACAGACGGGTGCCAAATTACAAAGCAATTGCGCACTGGCTCCGGGACTTCCTCTGGGGCCCAAGGTTGGGGCTCCTGTGCCCAAATGAGAGAAGAGCGCTCTCAGAGCCTTGGGTCTGCAAGGGGGGAGCGAAGGTTACACGTGTGGTCCACAACTTAACAAAGGGCATGTGAGCCTTATTCTAGAATTCTCTGTGACCAGGCCAGCTCTTCCACGGGAGGGTGGTGCTTGTCCTTTGTGTATATAGGATTTATTGGGAAGCGGGATAAGGAGATCACTGGTGGATTTGTTTTACTTTACTTTGGTTGCTTTTCATGGTGTGGGAGGGAGCCTGGGGAGAGGGTTAAGGTCTAGATCCCGTAAGGCAAAGCCCTGTCCAAATATAACTCCTCTGAGTCAGCAGCTTGCCACACACAGCAAGGGACTCAAGCTAGGTGAGCTGACCAGGAGGTTCAAAGGCACCCCTTCCTGGGGGCGGAGGGTGCTGCTGAGGACTTGCCCCCAGGAGATATCCTGGCCTAGGGGTTGCTTGGTGCAGAGGGGAGACAGAGCCCCTCACATCCCTGAGGCTCCAGGATCTGCAAGGACCCCTCCCTGCCAGGCCCAAAGACGGACCCGCCCCACCATACCTAGGGGACCAAAGGCTCCAGACAGCCGATTCTGTGGAAGTCCCTGACGTCAGAGGGTTGCTGGTATGTCCAGCTGGGGGAATGCCTAGCCTGCCCCCAGAAAGGGAACACAGGCCTGAGGTCAGCAAGCGGGCTACTCAGAGCCACACTGAGCAGAATCCACACCCCCTAAAAAAAAAAAAAAAAAAAAAAAACCCTCTGCCATTTCTTCTGGCAACACTTCCTGTTTTCTCCATCAGCCAAAGGCTCAAGAGGCCTCCGCAGGCCTGCCCACCCAGTGAGGTGAGGGGAAGATCCTGCTCCGGCCCAGGCCCTCGCCTTGCCCCGGTGGTAAAGCCTGGACTGGCAAAATGCAGGGACAGTACATTGCCAGGCTTGTGGAGGTGTTCAAAGGCAGAGGAAGGGGCCCCCTACTCATTCTGTTATTTATTTGTTCAGCAAAACTAAATATTTTGGAAGATGGGATTCCTCTCCCCGGACTTTGAGCCACCGTATGTGGATATGCATATGTAGTGTGAATGTGTGAATGTGTATATCCACACGTGCACACGTATTCGCACAATTTTATGTAACTCTGTGCAACACATTTGTAAAGTAACAGCGATGACCCCATTTTACAGATATGAAAACTGAGATTCTGGGAGTTCCAAGTCTCAGGCTCGAAGGTCAGAGACGGAGATGATGAAAGACCTGGGATCTACGGGGAGGGTGGGAGTGTGCTGGAATGGTGAACTCTGGTCGATCTTTCCAGCCAACTGCGGGATTTCAGAAAACAGCCAGGCCATGGCTTTGGGGGAAGGAAGAAGAGGTGCAGGAAGGTACCTCCAAGGAGCCCAGGCAAGGCGCCCTCACTGGCGCCCCTTCCCCACCTCGGACACAAGCAGCAGTCTCCGTAGCAGCCTGCAGGGGGCAGTGCGCCTTGCCTTTTGCGAACCGCCTGGGCGCCCTTACGCAGCTCCAGGGAAGGAACACCAGGCGGCTCCGCCCTCAGCTTCTAAAACAGCCCAGTTTTGAACCCGGCGCGTAGTAGGTGCTCAAGGCACGCCTAGAGGCCGAAAGGCCTTGGTTAGGGGGATGAACGTAAATTCGGTGGTAGAAATGGGGAGGAGAAGGCGAGAAGGGGACATTCCGGCCCCTGCCAGCGCATTTCCATCTAGAGGCCTTTTCAAACAGCCTTAGTCCCTACTGTGTGTCAGGCGCGGTGGCTACCGCTCCTGGACAACCTCGTTCTCTGCTAATCTCCTTCTCCCCCCACTCCTCCACCCTCCCCCTCCCCCCAGCCAAACACACACGCTCAGCCTTAGCGGCGGTGGGTGCTCGCTGTCTCCCTAGGGGACATCTCGGCCCAAATCCGCGTGGCGAGGGGACCCGCGAGGGTGGTGAGCCAGAAGGAGCCAGGAGTCCCTAGAGGTGGGGCACGTGAGAGCCAGGCGGATGCCTGATGCGGCCCCTCGGCCAAGTGGTCGCTGCCCTCAGGGACGAAGCCGGTTCCCTCTTCGGGACACACAGAGCCCGTGAGACGCAGTGACCCGCCCAGCCCCCACCACTCGCGCACTTCTGGGCGCGCACGTGTCCGCCCGCCGAGCGCCCCCACCGAGCCCTGCGAGTGGCAGGCGCTGGCCGAGACCTTCCGGTAGCAGGCTGGAAGGACTCCGGGCTCCAGCCGCCGATCGGAACCCAGACGCTGCAGACGCCCGTCCCCAGAGACCGGGCCGCGGGGCACGTTGAAGGCAGCCCGGGCGCAGCCTCAACCCCCATCTCAAGTTCAGCCGCGCTTCCTCCCGCAAGGTCACGCTCAAACACACTCAGGCTCAGTGAAAAGGAGGAGCTCAAAGTTGCGCCACGGTCCGGATTCCGAATCTAGCCGTAGCCCCATCCGGGCGCTCCGCCCCAGGGTCACCGCTGCCCTGGCCCTGCGCTCTCCCAAACGGCGGCCCCTGCCCCGCGCAGGTCACACGCCCACGAGACGCAGACAAGTTGCTAACTTTTGTCAGATTTTTTCGCTGCAGCTGCGGCGCCTAACGGGGTTGGGGCGGACTCCGGAGTTTCGAGTTGCCACCCGCGCCACCCCCGCCACGCTTCCCTGCGCCCACCCAATACCTCCCTGCCCACCACGCCACGTCCAGCTGCCGCGTCCCGGGCGCCAACTTCTCGGTCGTCTCCGGAGTAACGTGGGCCGGCGGCGTCCCCGGGGGCGACGGCCAACTCCCGGATGTGCCCCTGCTCGCAGCGGATTTGGACGCTCGATCCGTACACTGTCCCGCCGCAGCTCGACCGGATCACCGGCGGCCTCCGCGGGCCCCCGCGCCCCTCGCTCCACTCGAAAGCCCCGGAGCCAGCCACCCCGAGGGGACTCATCCCACCGGCGGCCCCGCTGGCCGCTTCGCCCTCTGGCGGCCCGGACCAGGGAGATTCCAGCCTGGCGCCGGTGCAATGTCACTGGGGCCACCCCGGGGACCGCTGCCCCAGACCTGGCGCAGGCTCCCCGCTGAGGTCCCAGCAGCTCTTCCAATAACGGCAAAAGATCCCGGAGCCCCGGCCTCCTCCCGGACCTCCTCCCTCCCCCGAAGACCCCGGTGACGCCGTGGCTAAGGAAGGGGGGGTCTCCCTACGCGTGTCTTCCCCTGGGCGCCCGGGGTCTACAGTCCCACTTCCACTGTCAAGCCCTCCTAGACCCCTCCCGACCACTTCTGTTCCCGGCTCCGGGCAACCGCCCCTCCACTTGGAGAACACACTCGAAACTGCCCCAACTCCGGCGGACGCAGCCCCCCGCTCACCCCGGCCGCGCTGGGCTCGGCGCGCTCACTCACCGCAGCCGGAGACACGCTGGAGTTTCCGCGGCTCTGGAGATGAGGGGCTCCGGGGAGACTAAAGGGGGGGTTGTCCCGAACACTGGCCCCCTTCCCGGCTCACATCGCGCCGTCCTCCTCTCCCTCCTCCTCCTCGCCCTCCCTGTCCTCCTCTTTCTCCTCCCTCTGGTCTTTGTCTTTGCAAAGTGTCGAAACTGTCTGGCATAGTGGAGCTCCGCCGGCGGAGGCTGGAGCCGGGGAAGCGGGGAGGCGGGGTGAGGACGGGAGCGGTCTCGGGAACACCTTCCCCCGGGTGTAACGGGAGGGGCCGGCGGGCGGCCGGGGAGGGGCCGCTTCCCTGGCCGGCCGGGGCCGGGAGCGGGGCGCGCCGGAGCGGGGCGGGCGCCTGGGCTGCGCGCGGCCCTCCCCTTCCTCCGCCCAGTGCCCGCCCCCCGGGCCCGCTCCCCCCCCTCCCCCCTCCTCCCGCGCCCCCTCCGCCCGCTCTGGGCTCGGCTTTCGGCTCGCTCGGGGCTTCCTGCGAGCTCCGGAGCCACGTGGACCGCAGCCGGCTCGGCGGAGGCCAGGCTGGGGAGACGCCGGAGGCGGCGCGGGGACCGGATCGCCGCCCCGGGAGGGCTCTGCGGGGACAGCTCCGCGACACTCCGCGCCGCCGCCGCCCACGGGCTGGAAAGACTAGGGAAGAATCGCCCGGAGACCCGTGGGGTCAACCCCGGGGAGGAGGCGACGGGCGCCCGCCCAGAGGACGTGGCGGTGTCCTGAAGAGCCCAAGTCGGCCGCACCGTAGCACAGAAGGGGCCGGCCGACACCCTGTTGGTGACCGGGCAAAGCCATGGAGTTCCTTTAAGGGCGCGGGACTCGAGGTGGGATTTAGGGAGGGGGAGGGGAGGAGCGCGGCGGGGCTGGGGCCCTGGTAAGGCCCGAGCCTGGGCCCCGTTCCGAGCCGCAGAGCGGCCACCGCGGCGCGGTCCCCGCCCCGGCTCGCCTGCCCGCCGCAGTTTTTTCCTCCCAGATGCGGAGGCTGCACCGCGGTCCAGGGCAGGGTGAGCGCCAGGCAGCGGGACGCCAGGCAGGGGCAGGTCCCACGGCGACCTGGGACTGGGGCTTCTGGGACCGGACCCCCTGGGGGACTCAGGTTTGTGGGGGTTTTGCCGTTTCTCCTTTATAGGGAAGTGAGGTCAGTGGAGACTTCTTGCTCAGTGACGGACTTGACAGTCTTAGAGACTAAATGCTGGACGTCAGGTTTAAGAGGCATTAAAAACGTGTGATTGTACAGCTTTTATCCCCTTACAGGGATTTCGCCTCTTTTGTAACTTCTCTGAGCAATGCTCAGAGGACAGAGGCACAGCGTGGCCTAAGGGGCGCTTAATTCTTCTGGCTTCCATTTCTTCCCTTGGAGAGGTCAGCCTTTTGCAGTGGAGATAGCTCCCTAGCACGTCATTCATCAGAGTGTGCTTCAGACCAGGGGCTGGATGGGACTTAATGCTTCCAGTCTTGTCTTGCACCTAGTGGATATGTGATCATAGGCTGGTTACAGAATCTAAGCTTAGGTAGCCCTGTGCCTCAGTTTCCTCTTCTGTGAAAATGGGACTGATTGCTGTCTATCCCATAAGGTTGTTCTAATAAACGAGTGAATCCATCCATGTTGAACCGTTACAACTAAGCTTATCATATAGTAAGGACCCAGTGAAAGTTGGCTTTCATGGATGCTGGGCCCTCTGGCGTGGGCCCCTACTCACAATGGGGGGGGGGGGAGGATGGGTAAAGGGTGGTCCAGGAGACTTTTCAGCCTTGGAGGAGGAAAAGGGAGCTATTCAGAGCATAGAGAAGTAGAAAAGGAGCAGGTTGAAAAACAGGAGGGGAGAGAGTGCGAAAATTCACCACTAGAAAATTAAAGAATTAGTAATTAAGACTGCACCATTTTATCCTAGGTGAATCTGGAAAGACGACCAGATTCAGACCAGCAAGTAAGTGGCCCCCAAACATCCAGCTGCTGGTTCTCCTTTGCAGCCAAGAACCAAAGACAGCTCTTAATTTCAGCCCTAGGTCCTTGGCAGTTCCTGCCGGTGACTCCACAGTAAAATGGAAATTCTTAATTAAGTGACTCTATGGTGAAGCATGCATAAATCACCACCTTATCTAGAAAAAGATTTCCATCAGCTGCACCTTTTCCCGGTCTCGGTCTCGGAGGGGTTAACCCGGCCAGGCTTTTTCTCGCCCGCCTCAGTTGTGTTGCAATGTTATTTCTTACCAGGTGACAGACAGGGCCTCTCCCCCTCTCGGGTTTGTCCTCTATTCCATGGAGGCAGCACTTGCGAGGCCCTCGGACCTTTCGGGGAGCCCACATCCTCCGGGGCTATGTGTCAGGGGTGTGTGTGAGGGCATTCCTCGTTGTCATCCCGAGTGTCTCCTAACATGCCCTGCCTAGTACAGCCGCCATAGTCATTACTGGGAGTGTCTGCACAGTGAGTCCCCCCAGGGAGCCCTGACATTGATTTAATGCTCACCCCCCTCCCGCCCCCGTATGTTCAGAGCAACTGCAAAGCTCTGGTAATAATGGTGAAGGAAATTGATTTCATCCTCTCCCCGCCCCCTTTCTTCACACATCAGAAAGGAGGGATCCTAATGGGCCCTGATGCTATCTGGGTGATTGGGCAGAAAAGGGCAGCCCGGCTTGTCAGCGGTGAGTTCAGAGCTGCTGGGCACGTGGCCGTTTGTTTTGGGCAGGGTTTTACTTACCACGGTTTTGGGGCCCCAACTTCCCTTAAGATAAAAAGAGGTAATAGGGGGATGTACTGACAGAAGCCGGAAGGAGAGACACAGCCAGGCTTCCTGGCTCTGGCTCTGTCCCTCTTTCCCTCCCTCCGCTTTCTCTCCCTGCTCTTGCCCCCTCTCTGCTCTGTTCCATCCCTGCCCACGGTCTCCTTCTGCTAAGTCCTAGGGTCTGCCCTGAAATGTTCCTGGTGTCTGCGGCCCCAGCCCCTGTACGGCGGGGCAGCTGTCAAAACAGTCCTTCTTGTTTCACAGTTTCACTTTCCACTGTTCCTCTATTCCGGATTTTAGTTTTTCCAGAAGAGGAATCTGACTGGCAGGCTTCACCGGGTCCTGGGTCAACAACCCAGCGGTGAATGGGCTGCCCAGGCAGCAAGTGCCCACCTGAAGAGTAAGCACGTGGAAGGAGAGCTACACGTTTTGCATTATGGGGACTGCAGGACGCATAACGCTTAAGCCCCCTTCCAGTTCTGAGAATCTTGGGGGCATTTGAGTCAGCAGAACTATTCCGCAGGATCACACGCTTTACACTATTCACACATGTTAGACCCAACATCCATGCTAAGGCAGCTGATTAATCTTGTCCAGTCATGACTGCACTAATCTCTTTGCCAGAATTTGGCTCAGGAATACGTAGATTTAATCCCTGTTTGCATCAAGAAGACAAAGAAATATATTTGTGTTTTCTAGGAAAAGAGTCCTTAAGAGTAAGGCCTGGGAAGCTTCTCTTTATTTCCAACTGGACGTGAACACGAAGGTATTTTTAGCTGAAGTTTCTCTGGACGACATCTTGTACCCATGAGGGGAGACAAACTGAAGCTAAGTAGATCCAGAGCCCTGATCACACCGTACCTGAAGCCTACTTCTAGACTTTCTGTTGTATTAGAACAGGTATTTTGTTTAAGCCACTTTAGGTCATGGTTCTGTTACTTGCTGCCAGATGCTTGAGAACGATACACAGCTACATGTAGCCAGGTTCCTTTTTCCCCAAAGTCCCTTCACTGCCCCCAAGGCATTCCCAAGCTCAAAACCCTTAAATCTTCAATGGCTGCCATTGTCTAAGGATGCCAATCCAAACTTCTGAGCCTAGAGATCCAGAGGTCTAATGCAAGGCCTGGGATGAGGGAACTCTGCTTCTTAGCACTGATCACTGTATCCTCAGAGCTTTTGCTGTTCTGGGCTGCAGGACCCTTAAAGAACCATGCCTCCTACACATCGTAGACACTGGGTCCAGCCCTCCTGGATGCTACCATAACAAATTATCACGAGCCGGGGGCCCCACACAGCAGACATGTATTTTCTCACAGCTCAGGAAGCCAGAAGTGTGAAATCAAAGTTTCCACTGGATTGGCTCCTTTTGGGAGGTCTGAGCGAGAATCTGGCCTGTGCCTTTCTCCCAGCTTCTGGTGGCTCTTGGCAATCTTCGGCCTTCCTTGGCTTGTAGATGATCCCTTCACATGGCTCTGTGTGTGTGTGTGTGTGTGTGCGCACGCGCGCACGCCTCCTCCTTTTGTAAGGACAGCAGTCACTGGATACTTGGGGCCCACTTTAATTCACCACATACTATGCTAAATGCTGGGGACGTGGAGGTGGGCACAACACGGTCCCCGCCCACCAGGAGCCCACAGTTTGGCAGGGGACTGACCATGCTTGGGATTTTACCACGTTGGGGCAGCGCTGTGACAGGCTGACAGGTGGGTGTCGTGAGGTCACTTAGAGGATGTTGGTTCACAAACCCGGGAGCATTTGGAGTGTAGTCTGAAACTGACCGCACGCACAGAAGACAGGGAGAGACCGAAGGGAGAGGCGGGTCACTCCACGTTGGTAAGTGGCAGGTTGAATAAGCAAGAGAACTTACTTACAAGCCTGATCTTGAGTGCCTCACGATGAATAGATACCTGAACCCACCTTCTAGAATCTTAAAAGTTTAGAGAGAGGCCTTTGTGAGGTTCGGTCATATACGCCGTCGAGGTGGTCTCCACAACACCTGTCCCTGAAGACGGCTCCCTCTGTGGGAACAGGGTGTGGGAGAGACTGCATGTACATTCCCAGGACAGGGGAGGGGGAGAAGGCCCTCCACTTCCCCGGGGTCAGCTCTCGGGTCAGCCAGCAGTCACGTCTTCCTGATGACCTCCTCCACCGGAGGGCAGCTCCTGGGGGACAGGTGTCCTGGGATCTCAGGGAGAACTAGGTGAGAGCAGGGGGGTGGGTGCGGTGTGCAGGAGGCGTGAGCCCATCCGGTTCACTTACCACCTGCTAAGCCGGGTGGAGCAGACTGTGGACTTCGCTCTGGATGCTGGCAGAGGCGCCGAGACTTCACACACCGGGCAGAGGCAACGGGGACGCGGTGACATTTGCATGCTGGCCAGACCACTCCCGCAGCCTCGGGAGGCCGGCGCTGGGGTGTCCAGACTGGAGGCCATGTTCGTTCCGGGAATCCAGCAGAGGCCAGGGGTCTGACCTGAGGAAGGAGCAGAAGTGAGACATCTGGGCAGGCATCACCCATCTTTCATGGCGAAGCCGGCAGAAGCATGATAGGTTGACAGAAAAACCTTTGATCCCCGAAGGCCTCACAACGGGTTCAGGGTGGGTAACATCTTCCCTCAGATCCCTTGTTTTATGAGGGAGAACGTTTAACCATGCTCAGCCCGGTTTCTTGAAGGTACCATAGTGAGATTGTTTTTATTAAAAAAAAAAAAGTGTCTAACGTTTGTTTATTTTTGAGAGCAAGCGAGACAGAGTGCAAGTGGGGGAGGGGCAGACGGAGAGGGAGACGCAGAATCCGAAGCAGGCTCCAGGTCCTGAGCTGTCAGCACAGAGCCGGACACGGGGCTCGAACTCACGGACCGTGAGATCATGACCTGAGCTGAAGTTGGACGCTTAACCGACTGAGCCACCCAGGCGCCCTGAGATTTATTTTTTATTATTATTTGTAACCCAACTGCAAAAATAATTGACACTCAGTGGATGGTGACCGTCTCTAAACTACAGCACCTCGGACTGTAAGGAAGGAGAAAGGAACCGTTTTCACATGTCCCATTTCGGTTTTTTGCGGGACTTTTCATTTGCCGCTGACTCTGGTTACCAACCCTGCGTAACACAACATCCACAAAACTAGAGGCATGAGACGGCCGTTCCTGCCTGCGTTTGATCTTGGGTTCTGGGGGTGAGGAATTTGGATGGAACCCCCCCCCCCCCCAGGGGGGGCTTATCTCTGCCCCACGTGTCTGGGAAGCTGAGAGTACCTTGAATGGCTGAGGCTGGAGTCCGGAGGCTTCTTCACTCGTGGGTCTGGGATCGGGGATGAGTTGACTTTAAGACGAAACTCAGTCCGCCAGAGCACCTCCACGTGGCCATAGAGGCGAGATGTTGAGACGGGGAGCATCCCAGGGGAACCGGGTAGAAGCCCTATGCCCTTTATGACCTCGCTTCCGAAGTAACATAGCCTCATCTTTGTGCTCTGTGCTCCCCGTCACGAGCCCGTGCAGACACAAGGGAGGGGATGGGGTGCAGGCGGTGGCAGGCTGCAGGCTGTAGTATGTTCGGGACTGGGTTGCAGGACTAGATTCACAGACAACGGGTGGTGGGGGGGACCTGGTGTGGATGAGGTCACCTGGGGATGTTGTAGAAAATGAAGAGGGACAAGGTCGGAGCCCTGAGGACGTGGTGATGGTCAATAAATGGTTATGGAATAAATCAATCTTTCAAGAACGTAACTATAGGTAATTCCCCCCCAGCCCCCACCCCGCCCAAGTCAGCGGCTCTTCATTCTGGCCTCAAGCAGGAGAAGGATCATGGCTACGTCTCCAGTTACCTCCTGGAGCCAGACAAGGAACCCGTAAGGGCCATTTCCCCAAGTTCACTGCCTACAAGGATGACTCCAGGAGGCTTATTCTAAGCTCAGATTCCCGGGTCCTACTCCCAGAGACTCGAAATTCACTTGCCTTGCGGTGGGGTCCAGGAATCGGCCTTTTGAAACAGCTTCCTTCCGTAATGGAGCTACAAGGACGCGTGGACAGCACCCCGCTCAGCCGCTCAACCATAAATTCCAAAGGGACCAGGGGCAAAGTCTTCCTGATAGGATGTTCTGGCCCCGAGTCCCGGCTCTTGCGACTTTGCAGCCACCTGACTTTGGACAGTTTCCTTTTTCTGGCCTCAACTTTCTTGTCTGTAGGCTCAGGAGGTTGAGTTAGAGCGATGTTTTCAAACTGGGCTCTGTCATCCCTCAGGGGATTGCACCTTGGCTACCCACCTCCATTAATCCATTTAGCAAATATTCATGGCACGGGTGGATACCGGGGATGTTACAGGATCAGTGATTAATTATCATGATGGACGTTCTTTCCAAAGAAGTGCAACAAGGGGTAAGAGGGAGCTCACAACGATGGCTTGCGTTGTGCGTGTCCTTCCGCTTGAATTGCCGTTTGGACAAACTGTTCCCGGGATTGAAACTGCTGGCTTAGATCATCTTAAGGGTCCTTGCGGCAGGAAACCTTTTGTTCTGTGATGTTTCTTCGATGATTTTATTTCTGAGCAACGTCAAAACAAGCAGAATGCAATTACTGGATGTGAAATCCGTCAGGGCCCCCCCAGGTTAACCCTCTCGTTCTGGAAAAGAAACTTCAGGCTCTTTAGAAGGTTTTCTGACAGTGAAGAACCAGCACCTTAACCTGGGAAACTGAGTGAAAGGCAGACTGGGAAGCTGCAAAGCAGCCGTGCCTGCTTGTGGAGGAAACAGCAGGCAGGGCGGGGGCGGGGGGCTCTGGACCCACGGGCCTTCCAGTTTTTGTCTGCAGAATGGGCAGATGGTACCTGACCCCCAGAGTTGTTTTAAGGAGACAGATTATATATACAAAATTAGTAGCTCAGTGCCAGATACTTAGTAAGCATTCAATAAATGATGGCCATTATTAATTTAAGTATCTTTCTTATGCATATTATACTTGTCAACATTCCTGCAAATGTTTTATAGATGAGAATGGAAAAGTGCTCAGCACGGGAGCTGCCAAATATCAGGGTCCTGCCAGGCCAACTGCATCTCTGGGGGAAGAAAGCCCTGTAATTCCCTCTTCTTGAAACTACACGCCCATGGTGGCGGCCTTGAGATTCTGAGTGTCCCTCTGCCCCATGCCCTCCCCCCAGCGCTGCCCCCCCCTCCCCCCCGCCAAAGGAGAGCAAGTTACTTTTCTCAGTAGAAAGCAAGCCAATGTCCAAATTTGGGATAGGTTTCCACATTGAGGTCGAATAAAGATGACAGCCATAAATGTTGCGGAGAAATTACAAAAAAGCCCTGAAATCATTCCTTTGTATTTTTTGTAGTTGAACGCCCTAACTTTCCTTGAGACCAAACATGCGTGCGTTTTTTATTCTCTCTCTGGCTGGATCCTTAAAACAGTACAGAGACTGAACACAGTTGGGAACACCTCTATCACTTAGTTTATGGGGTGCGACTCCACGGCTGAGCTGGGGGAAAACATGTGGCCACAGCTTCCTTATGTCTAAACTGAGGATAACGATAGACTTCACCCTCTAGGATAAATAGGGTGGTTGTTAGCCATGCACACAGTAAGTGCACAGTACGTTAACTATTGTTATTTTCACGTCTATTGATTTACTCGGTATTTTGGTGCTCACTTATGTATTTTCAACTACAGACTCATAAAATATAAATTAACGTTAGCTTCTTGCATTTAACGATCTGCATTTAATGATTCTGGGGGCAGCCCAATCTACCGTGGCGTTGGGTTGGGAGCTATAGCCTCAGCTTTAAGAGATACGACACCTGCTACCGATTTGGAGCATCCATTTGGTAAAATCATGTAAATCACTTGGGGTGCCCTAGGACTGTGGTCTACAACCGGACACGGGAGAAGGCAGAATTCCATCAGGCAGTCAAATAGCTGACTGGTGAAGAATCCCCTCCAGGGGGGAAGGATCCAGAATTTCACCTACGCAAATCAGGCTGTAGTATCTAGCAGTTAGGATTAGGTTCGACAGCGGAAAACCCCCAATCACAGTGGCTTCACCGGGTAGAAGTTAGTTTTTCCCTTTCCTAAGTCCTGGCACACAAGGTTGGTGTAGCATTGTACAGGGTCAGGGACGCAGGCTCAGCCAGCTCGTTGCTTCACAGCGAGCACACCATCCTCCCCAACTTGATTTCCTGGTCCAACCTGGCTGCCCCAGCTCCAGACATCAAATCTTTATTCCAGGCATCCAGAAGGAGATAAGAACATGCCCTTTCCCTTTACGTTCATTCTACAGATTGTCCCCAGGACTTCCACTTCTGTCTCCCAGCTGCCTAGCTGCAGGGGACACTGGTAAATGCAGTCCTTATATTGGGACACACACTGTGCGACACACGTATTCGGGGACAATTAGCAGTCTGTGCTGCCAGGTTAGAAGAGGTTAGATCATTCAACTTAGATCCAGGGGCAAGAGTGCAGAAACTCACCTCAGGTGCACAGTGTGGGCTTGGAGTTGCTTGTTGCCATAGCGACTAGAAAAGCCTGAACCTGCCAACTGTCGTGAAGAAAAAAAAAAAAAAATCGTCCTTGTCCCTCAGCCCCTGTGTTCTGGCCAGAAATCTCTGGTCGATAATTTCACAAGTTTAGGTCGGGACTTGCTTGTGATGTTAAAACAACTTGTTTCTTCTCCTGGTGCCGAACACTTCTGCCCTGGCAAAGTTCAGAATGTATTCTGCGGAGTGAAGAGAAAGGAAATCCCAGAAGTCAAGTCTGGGGGGAAAGCAGCATATGGCGGATATTCAAAGTATGTGGTATAATTAAAAAAAAGAAAAAGGTTTTGATGCATTAGAGTCAGATTAGTCTGATCATGCCAATTAAAATGTAACTGAGCAGTGAGGTAATTTAGACTTGTAAATTTTCATTGGAAAAGTTTTTTGTTTTTGTTTTTTTTTTAATTAGAAAGTGTGCCAAGTTTGACTGTTCGGAAGAATCCGAGAGTCTCACCCTTGGTTATAAGTTGAATTACTGCTTCACTAGATGTTTGAAATAGGCAGGCTTTTGTCACATCGGTTGAAGCAATGGAGAGGATTTAACGAATCCAGTTGTTATCTGGGCCCATTGTGTGAAGTTATTTAGGGTTCTTTAAACAAGAGACTCCTTGAAAGTAATTGTTAAAATATAGTCTATGTTAAAAGAGACTTAGAGGTTGAATTGAAAGATCTAAGGGAAAATGGGTTTTTTACTGATTTTCATATTAAAACATTTTTAAAAACTCAAATAGTTTTCAATTGTGCAAACGTTGTCTCGTAACAATAATAGAATAATAATAATAATCAAAACCTCAAAACACAACTTCCACTTTTTCCCATTTTTATTTATTTGTGTACAAAATAGAAGGGCTCTGGGGAGCCTGGGTGGCCCAGTCGGTTAAACCTCCGACTCTTCCTTTCAGCTCAGGTCACCATCTTACTACTTGTGGGTTCGAGTTCCACGTTGGGCTCTGTGCTGGCAATGTGGAGCCTGCTTGGGATTCTCTCTTTGCCCTTCCCCTGCTCACTCTCTCTCTCTCTCTCTCAAAAATAAATAAACTTAATTTTTTTTAAACTTTCTGGTATTTAAAAAAATTGTTTTTATGTTTTTATTTATTTTTGAGACAGAAGGAGACAGAGCATAAGCAGGGGAGGGGCAGAGAGAGAGGGAGACACAGCATCCGAAGCAGGCCCCAGGCTCCCAGCCGTCAGCACAGATTCCGACGCGGGGCTCGAACTCAAGAACCGCGAGATCATGACTGGAGCCGAAGTCGGCCGCTTAACCGACTGAGCCACCCAGGCGCCCCCTCTTTAAGAAAAATTTTAAACCCAAATCAAAGATGCCTCTGTCCAAAACTTCTGGGAAAGAAGTAGCCACGTGCAAACCAGGGCTGGGCACCCACCACGTGCAAGGTGCACGTGACCTGGGGATGGAGAGACACACGCGTGAGTTCTGATCCCAGCGTGTTCCTTTCCTTACCTAGACCCTGCGTCAGCGCGCGCCCACCAATCCACCCCTCACACCTCTGTCCCAGACCCCTGGGAGGCTGTCACCCTTTCAACCATGAGCCGTCGAGCACGTGGAAAGACGCCCATTCAAGCATCTGTTTCCAGGAAGGCATCCAGCCCTTCAGCCACATCTTGAACAGCCAAGCTTTGATCTCTACAGTCCCACTTTTTCCCTAGACCCCGACCGTACCTTGTGGTGGGGCTTCCAAACAACCCAAGTTTGCGTACTGACAGCTCACTTTGTCACCGTGCACAAGTCACTTAGCCTCTCTGAGCCTTCTCTTTCTCGTCGGCAAATACAGGGAACTCACCATAACGTCACAGACCTCTCGTGAGGCTTAATTACGGCATGATTTATATAAATCTGAAGACCATTTATATATAAGATCTTAAGACCTTCCCTGACCCACAACCGATGCTGGATTCACATTAGTGCCCGGGGTCTCTTTAGAAAATGGAGGGCCAGAACTGGCCAAGCCCTTTATTAATTCAAACCGTTCATTTTACTTTCTCTGTGGTTCAGAGAAACTCCCTGACTTCCTCACAGTCCTGCAGGCAAAGTCAAGGGAGAGTCGTTCATTGACTGGTATGTTTAATAAATGCGTAAATGATACTTACAACGTATCAGACGCTGCTCTAAGGTGGTTGACAAATATGGGTACTCTTTTTTTAAGTTTATTTATTTTGAGAAAGAGAGAGAGAGTTGGGGGGAGGGGTCAGGCTGAGAGAGAGAGAGAGAAAGAGAGAGACAGAGAAAATCCCAAGAAGGCTCCACACTGTCAGCACAGAGCCCAACTTGGGGGTCGATCTCATGAACCATGAGATCATGACCTGAGCCGAAATCAAGAGTCAGACACTTGAGCCACTGAGCCAGCCACCCAGGCACCCCATTGGCAAATATCAGTACTCTTAATATTTGCAGACCCCTGTGACGTCAGAATTATTTTCACCTGCAGTTTCCAGATGAGGAAACTGAAGGTTCGGAGGCTTGTAACTAACAAGAGAGGTGTGCAAACCCGGGCGGCCAGCTGCAAAGTCTGTGCAAGGAAGCACTGTGTCCACTCCTGGAATGTGCATGATCCTTCTTTAACACCCACCCACTGCCAAGGGCACCCCCTCTCTCCCTCTCTCTGTCACACTCTGCCTCCTCCTGCCTTTTAGCTATCCTAATTAATAATGAGAGCGAAATCACTTTTCTCTTCGAATCCCACCGAGCAACGGCTGAGGAAAAGCTTGCTCGTTATTACGTTACTCTAGGAGAGAGATTTCCAAAGAAGCTGGAGAGAGAAAAAGGGAGGTGAGTTGGGAGGGAGTGGAACACAGTGGGGGGGTATGTGATGGGGAGGGGGGCACCACTTGGTATTGTTTTATTGCCAGGACCGTCTCTAAGAGACTCAGAACTGCTGCACCAGCGAGCAGACTGGGGGGCGGGGGGGGGGGGGGGGGGAGCGAGTTCACTGGCTTCCTTCCACTTCTCATCCATGGCAGGTCTGGCCTCATGGGTCATCCACTCACCAGCACTTCCTGGGCCAAGGATGCTGGTCATGCCCGGGCTCTAGGAATCCCACCTTGGAAACAGCAGAGACCCCAGGAGAAGCTTGTCATGGTGGGAGGGGCTGAGCTGGCGTGGGAACGCATGGAGGGTTCCAGGGTGTGGAGAGGGAGGCTCTGAGCAGCTGGGCTGTGTGCTGGGGTGGGGGGGGGGGGGGAGGGTGTCCGCTACACCTGCCCAGCAGGTGTCGAATCCTCTTGACCGTCCAGATCCGGCCAGGACTTCCCCGTCTGTCGTATTTTCCTCATTCCTATTTATCCTTAAGCTAATTGTCTCTGTAATTTGGGGCAGGTCTCTTAATTTCTATTGCTTTTCCATTTATTAAATGGGATATTATGAATATCAGATCAGCTAATGAACAGACAGGGCACGCATCCAAGATTACACAATGGCTGATGGTAGAGCAAAAAGAAATATCTAGCTTTTGCAGCGACGTCAGGGTGCTTTTCAAACAACACTGGAGAGGAAGAAACTTTTAACCATCTGGAAGCCAGCCACGGAGAAAAAGCCCTGTGCAGACTTCATGGGAGCCATCTGTAAATGGCTGACATCAGGGCCACACCGCTGGAAATGTAAACTCATGGAGGGTCAAGAAAGTGAGTTCTCCTCATTCCCTGACTTCTGAGTGGTCAAAGAAGGTTTCATGCTCAATTTATAAACAATGCCCCTGCCTCAAGATGGCATCCGTAGCTGACAAATACTTCCCTTCTTTACCCGATGGCGACACAGATCAACGAAGCATTGAAGGCATTTGATCATTTTGAAAAAGCACAAGATACAAATAATCAACATGTATTAAACCACTCTTAGGTACCAGAAACTGTGCTAGGTGCCGCATCTCCAGTAGAATTGTGTGTAACATAACATAAATTATGCACTTCTGCCATTCAGGACACAGCTCAATGCAGGGTAACCTGTGCGGCTCCCTGGGTCCCTCCAGCAGCCCTGAGAGATGGGAACTGGTATGAAATGGACACTGGTTTTGTCTATTTCACAGATGAGAAAAACGAGGCTCAGGGAAGTTAAGTAACTCGCCCCATGTCACATAGGCCTGTGGCAGTACAGGTGATACCGTGCACTTCTCTCTCCTCGATGCTAGGTGATGCTCAGCTTGACCCGCATTTGGCCCCCCGGGGTCTGCCAAGCTGCCAAGCTGGGATCTTGCCTGGAAGATAAAGTGCAAACTCTGTGTGGAATGTTCTACCCAGCCGACCTCCCCACCCCTACTGACCCCTTCCCACCCTATGCCCTTCTGCTGGTGCCAGGGAAAATGCACTGCAAACCCGATCTGCTACATTCTAGTTCTCTGACCTTGAACGAGTTACCGTCACCTCTGGGCCTCTGTGTCCTTATCTGCAGGCTTAGGGGAAGAAACTCTTCCTTCACAAGGGTCTTAGGAGGGACGCTGCACATTGTGTGGGAAACGCTTCAATGCCAGGAACATAGACGAGTTTAGTTAATGCCCATTTTCTTCCCTTCCGCCTTCTGAACTTCTGAACTTCAGCTGAGATCAGTTTGCAACATGAACCAGGCTCCGCCCAGCAGATACCTCCTGTCCCTCCCTCACTTTGCAAGAGCCTGGGGAGGGAGCACGCGGTGTTATATTTATCAGAGTATGTGTCTCTCCTCCCACTGGGTTATGCGAGGGGGGAGCTTTTGGGTCCACCTGTTCCTAAGTGCCCTGGGCGCCGCTCAGGGTCTCGGACAAGTGCAGGGGCTTCGCGGATAAATGCCTGTTGCATAAACGAGGGAACAACTCAATCCTGTCTTTTCGGGTGCATAGCAGGAGCGCAGGACTGACTTGGCAACTTGGGATTTGACTTGGTTAGACCTGTGTGTGCCTGTTTGGACCTCCAGGGGAACACAGCGGAGAGGGATTATCTTTTAGCCTTTCTGCGCGCTGCTCAATTCAGCCAGCATTTTCCCCTGCAATAAACACAGAAGTGGGGAAAAGGCAAAGAAAGACCCGCGGTTCGCGAAGAGCGCGCGGCTCTGCCCTCATTTCTGGGCTCATCATGCCGGTTCTTCCAAACCCCTGCACAAATTAGCCACTCGAGAGGCATTTTTTAATGAATACACATTTGTCTGTGTCCTTTGCCCAGACTCACAAGGCAGCAGAAAAAGGAGGCAGGCAGGCTCCAAGATCAAAGAAATCAAAGAAATTTCGGGTGCTTACCCTTCTACATTCTCCCTCCCCCCC